>NW_027175420.1:0-107500 GCF_028021215.1 Eschrichtius robustus
GGTACGGGTTCGGGTACGGGTTCGTGTACGGCATAGGGTAGGGGTTAGGTTTAGGGTTAGGGTTAGTTTGAAGGTTAGGGCTCGGTTTAGGGTACGGGTTAGGATTAGGGTTCGTGTTAGGGTTAGGGTAGGGTTTAGGGTTAGGGTACGCGTTAGGGTTAGGGTAGTTATTAAACCTATCCCACTCTCTAGATACCCCTTAGCACGTCAAGGAATATTATTTGGGTGTCCAGCCATGGAGAAGAGTTTAGACACTAGGAGAAGATAAGCAACACACCCATTATCCTGAAATCACATTAGGATTCTCTTTTTAACCTGTTCCTTAATACACTAGTGCTTAGGAAATCTATTGGAGGCAGAAGCAGTCAAGGGTAGCTTAGGGTTAGGGTTAGGGTTAGGGTACTTCTTAGGGTACGGTTTCGGGTACGGGTTCGGGTACGGCGTAGGGTATGGGTTAGGTTTAGGGGTAGGGTTAGTTTGAGGGTTAGGGCTCGGTTTAGGGTACGGGTTAGGATTAGTGTACGTTTTAGGGTTAGGGTAGAGGTTAGGGTTAGGGTACGCGTTAGGGTTAGGGTAGTTATTAAACCTATCCCACTCTCTAGATACCCCTTAGCACGTCAAGGAATATTATTTGGGGGTCCAGCCATGGAGAAGAGTTTAGACACTAGGAGAATATAAGGAACACACCCATTATCCTGAAATCACATTAGGATTCTCTTTTTAACCTGTTCCTTAATACACTAGTGCTTAGGAAATCTATTGGAGGCAAAAGCAGTCAAGGGTAGCTTAGGGTTAGGGTTAGGGTTAGGGTTAGGGTTAGCTTTAGGTTACCGCTTAGGGTACGGGTTCGGGTACGGCGTAGGGTATGGGTTAGGGTTAGGGTTAGGGTTAATTTGAGGGTTAGGGCTCGGTTTAGGGTACGGGTTAGGATTAGTGTACGTGTTAGGGTTAGGGTAGAGGTTAGGGTTAGGGTACGCGTTAGGGTTAGGGTAGTTATTAAACCTATCCCACTGTCTAGATAACCCTTAGCACGTCAAGGAATATTATTTGGGGGTCCAGCCATGGAGAAGAGTTTAGACACTAGGAGAAGAAAAGGAACACACCCATTATCAAGAAATCACATTAGGATTCTCTTTTTAACCTGTTCCTTAAAACACTAGTGCTTAGGAAATCTATTGGAGGCAGAAGCAGTCAAGGGTAGCTTAGGGTTAGGGTTAGGGTTAGTGTTAGGGTACGGGTTAGGTTACGGGTTCGGGTACGGCGTAGGGTATGGGTTAGGGTTAGGGTTAGGGTTAGTTTGAGGGTTAGGGCTCGGTTTAGGGTACGGGTTAGGATTAGGGTACGTGTTAGGGTTAGGGTAGGGGTTAGGGTTAGGGTACGCGTTAGGGTTAGGGTAGTTATTAAACCTATCCCACTCTCTAGATACCCCTTAGCACGTCAAGGAATATTATTTGGGGGTCCAGCCATGGAGAAGAGTTTAGACACTAGGAGAAGATAAGGAACACACCCATTATCAAGAAATCACATTAGGATTCTCTTTTTAACCTGTTCCTTAAAACACTAGTGCTTAGGAAATCTATTGGAGGCAGAAGCAGTCAAGGGAAGCTTAGGGTTAGGGTTAGGGTTAGGTTTAGGGTACGGCTTAGGGTACGGGTTCGGGTACGGGTTCGTGTACGGCGTAGGGTATGGGTTAGGGTTAGGGTTATGGTTAGTTTGAAGGGTAGGGCTCGGTTTAGGGTACGGGTTAGGATTAGGGTTCGTGTTAGGGTTAGGGTAGGGTTTAGGGTTAGGGTACGCGTTAGGGTTAGGGTAGTTATTAAACCTATCCCACTCTCTAGATTCCCCTTAGCACGTCAAGGAATATTATTTGGGGGTCCAGCCATGGAGAAGAGTTTAGACACTAGGAGAAGATAAGGAACACACCCATTATCCTGAAATCACATTAGGATTCTCTTTTTAACCTGTTCCTTGATACACTAGTGCTTAGGAAATCTATTGGAGGCAGAAGCAGTCAAGGGTAGCTTAGGGTTAGGGTTAGGGTTAGGGTTAGGGTACGGCTTAGGGTACGGGTTCGGGTACGGGGGTACGGCTTAGGGTACGGGTTCGGGTACGGGTTCGGGTACGGCCTAGGGTATGGGTTAGGGTTAGGGTTAGGGTTAGTTTGAGGGTTAGGGCTCGGTTTAGGGTACGGGTTAGGATTAGTGTACGTGTTAGGGTTAGGGTAGAGGTTAGGGTTAGGGTACGCGTTAGGGTTAGGGTAGTTATTAAACCTATCCCACTCTCTAGATTCCCCTTAGCACGTCAAGGAATATTATTTGGGGGTCCAGCCATGGAGAAGAGTTTAGACACTAGGAGAAGATAAGGAACACACCCATTATCCTGAAATCACATTAGGATTCTCTTTTTAACCTGTTCCTTAATACACTAGTGTTTAGGAAATCTATTGGAGGCAGAAGCAGTCAAGGGTAGCTTAGGGTTAGGCTTAGGGTTAGGGTACATCTTAGGGTACGGGTTCGGGTACGGGTTCGGGTACGGCGTAGGGTATGGGTTAGGTTTAGGGGTAGGGTTAGTTTGAGGGTTAGGGCTCGGTTTAGGGTACGGGTTAGGATTAGTGTACGTTTTAGGGTTAGGGTAGAGGTTAGGGTTAGGGTACGCGTTAGGGTTAGGGTAGTTATTAAACCTATCCCACTCTCTAGATACCCCTTAGCACGTCAAGGAATATTATTTGGGGGTCCAGCCATGGAGAAGAGTTTAGACACTAGGAGAAGATAAGGAACACACCCTTTATCCTGAAATCACATTAGGATTCTCTTTTTAACCTGTTCCTTAATACACTAGTGCTTAGGAAATCTATTGGAGGCAGAAGCAGTCAAGGGTAGCTTAGGGTTAGGTTTAGGGTTAGGGTTAGGGTTAGGGTTAGCTTTAGGGTACCGCTTAGGGTACGGGTTCGGGTACGGCGTAGGGTATGGGTTAGATTTAGTGTTAGGGTTAGTTTTAGGGTTAGGGCTCGGTTTAGGGTACGGGTTAGGATTAGTGTACGTGTTAGGGTTAGGGTAGAGGTTAGGGTTAGGGTATGCGTTAGGGTTAAGGTAGTTATTAAACCTATCCCACTCTCTAGATACCCCTTAGCACGTCAAGGAATATTATTTGGGGGTCCAGCGATGGAGAAGAGTTTAGACACTAGGAGAAGATAAGGAACACACCCATTATCAAGAAATCACATTAGGATTCTCTTTTTAACCTGTTCCTTAAAACACTAGTGCTTAGGAAATGTATTGGAGGCAGAAGCAGTCAAGGGTAGCTTAGGGTTAGGGTTAGGGTTAGGGTTAGGTTTAGGGTACGGCTTAGGGTACGGGTTCGGGTACGGGTTCGTGTACGGCGTAGGGTATGGGTTAGGGTTAGGGTTAGGGTTAGTTTGAAGGTTAGGGCTCGTTTTAGGGTACGGGTTAGGATTAGGGTTCGTGTTAGGGTTAGGGTAGGGGTTAGGGTTAGGGAACGCGTTAGGGTTAGGGTAGTTATTAAACCTATCCCACTCTCTAGATACCCCTTAGCACGTCAAGGAATATTATTTGGGGGTCCAGCCATGGAGAAGAGTTTAGACACTAGGAGAAGATAAGGAACACACCCATTATCAAGAAATCACATTACGATTCTCTTTTTAACCTGTTCCTTAAAACACTAGTGCTTAGGAAATCTATTGGAGGCAGAAGCAGTCAAGGGTAGCTTAGGGTTAGGGTTAGGGTTAGGGTTAGTGTTAGGGTACGGCTTAGGGTACGGGTTCGGGTACGGGTTCGGGTACGGCGTAGGGTATGGGTTAGGGTTAGGGTTAGGGTTAATTTGAGGGTTAGGGCTCGGTTTAGGGTACGGGTTAGGATTAGGGTTCGTGTTAGGGTTAGGGTAGGGGTTAGGGTTAGGGAACGCGTTAGGGTTAGGGTAGTTATTAAACCTATCCCACTCTCTAGATACCCCTTAGCACGTCAAGGAATATTATTTGGGGGTCCAGCCATGGAGAAGAGTTTAGACACTAGGAGAAGATAAGGAACACACCCATTATGAAGAAATCACATTAGGATTCTCTTTTTAACCTGTTCCTTAAAACACTAGTGCTTAGGAAATCTATTGGAGGCAGAAGCAGTCAAGGGTAGCTTAGGGTTAGGGTTAGGGTTATTGTTAGGGTAAGGCTTAGGGTACGGGTTCGGGTACGGCGTAGGGTATGGGTTAGGGTTAGTGTTAGGGTTAGTTTGAGGGTTAGGGCTCGGTTTAGGGAACGGTTTAGGATTAGGGTACGTGTTAGGGTTAGGGTACGCGTTAGGGTTAGGGTAGTTATTAAACCTATCCCACTCTCTAGATACCCCTTAGCACGTCAAGGAATATTATTTGGGGGTCCATCCATGGAGAAGAGTTTAGACACTAGGAGAAGATAAGGAACACACCCATTATCAAGAAATCACATTAGGATTCTCTTTTTAACCTGTTCCTTAAAACACTAGTGCTTAGGAAATCTATTGGAGGCAGAAGCAGTCAAGGGTAGCTTAGGGTTAGGGTTAGGGTTAGTTTTAGGGTACGGGTTAGGTTACGGGTTCGGGTACGGCGTAGGGTATGGGTTAGGGTTAGGGTTAGGGTTAGTTTGAGGGTTAGGGCTCGGTTTAGGGTACGGGTTAGGATTAGGGTACGTGTTAGGGTTAGGGTAGGGGTTAGGGTTAGGGTACGCGTTAGGGTTAGGGTAGTTATTAAACCTATCCCACTCTCTAGATACCCCTTAGCACGTCAAGGAATATTATTTGGGTGTCCAGCCATGGAGAAGAGTTTAGACACTAGGAGAAGATAAGGAACACACCCATTATCAAGAAATCACATTAGGATTCTCTTTTTAACCTGTTCCTTAAAACACTAGTGCTTAGGAAATCTATTGGAGGCAGAAGCAGTCAATGGTAGCTTAGGGTTAGGGTTAGGGTTAGGGTTAGGTTTAGGGTACGGCTTAGGGTACGGGTTCGGGTACGGGTTCGTGTACGGCATAGGGTAGGGGTTAGGTTTAGGGTTAGGGTTAGTTTGAAGGTTAGGGCTCGGTTTAGGGTACGGGTTAGGATTAGGGTTCGTGTTAGGGTTAGGGTAGGGTTTAGGGTTAGGGTACGCGTTAGGGTTAGGGTAGTTATTAAACCTATCCCACTCTCTAGATACCCCTTAGCACGTCAAGGAATATTATTTGGGTGTCCAGCCATGGAGAAGTGTTTAGACACTAGGAGAAGATAAGCAACACACCCATTATCCTGAAATCACATTAGGATTCTCTTTTTAACCTGTTCCTTAATACACTAGTGCTTAGGAAATCTATTGGAGGCAGAAGCAGTCAAGGGTAGCTTAGGGTTAGGGTTAGGGTTAGGGTACTTCTTAGGGTACGGTTTCGGGTACGGGTTCGGGTACGGCGTAGGGTATGGGTTAGGTTTAGGGGTAGGGTTAGTTTGAGGGTTAGGGCTCGGTTTAGGGTACGGGTTAGGATTAGTGTACGTTTTAGGGTTAGGGTAGAGGTTAGGGTTAGGGTACGCGTTAGGGTTAGGGTAGTTATTAAACCTATCCCACTCTCTAGATACCCCTTAGCACGTCAAGGAATATTATTTGGGGGTCCAGCCATGGAGAAGAGTTTAGACACTAGGAGAATATAAGGAACACACCCATTATCCTGAAATCACATTAGGATTCTCTTTTTAACCTGTTCCTTAATACACTAGTGCTTAGGAAATCTATTGGAGGCAAAAGCAGTCAAGGGTAGCTTAGGGTTAGGGTTAGGGTTAGGGTTAGGGTTAGCTTTAGGTTACCGCTTAGGGTACGGGTTCGGGTACGGCGTAGGGTATGGGTTAGGGTTAGGGTTAGGGTTAATTTGAGGGTTAGGGCTCGGTTTAGGGTACGGGTTAGGATTAGTGTACGTGTTAGGGTTAGGGTAGAGGTTAGGGTTAGGGTACGCGTTAGGGTTAGGGTAGTTATTAAACCTATCCCACTGTCTAGATAACCCTTAGCACGTCAAGGAATATTATTTGGGGGTCCAGCCATGGAGAAGAGTTTAGACACTAGGAGAAGAAAAGGAACACACCCATTATCAAGAAATCACATTAGGATTCTCTTTTTAACCTGTTCCTTAAAACACTAGTGCTTAGGAAATCTATTGGAGGCAGAAGCAGTCAAGGGTAGCTTAGGGTTAGGGTTAGGGTTAGTGTTAGGGTACGGGTTAGGTTACGGGTTCGGGTACGGCGTAGGGTATGGGTTAGGGTTAGGGTTAGGGTTAGTTTGAGGGTTAGGGCTCGGTTTAGGGTACGGGTTAGGATTAGGGTACGTGTTAGGGTTAGGGTAGGGGTTAGGGTTAGGGTACGCGTTAGGGTTAGGGTAGTTATTAAACCTATCCCACTCTCTAGATACCCCTTAGCACGTCAAGGAATATTATTTGGGGGTCCAGCCATGGAGAAGAGTTTAGACACTAGGAGAAGATAAGGAACACACCCATTATCAAGAAATCACATTAGGATTCTCTTTTTAACCTGTTCCTTAAAACACTAGTGCTTAGGAAATCTATTGGAGGCAGAAGCAGTCAAGGGAAGCTTAGGGTTAGGGTTAGGGTTAGGTTTAGGGTACGGCTTAGGGTACGGGTTCGGGTACGGGTTCGTGTACGGCGTAGGGTATGGGTTAGGGTTAGGGTTATGGTTAGTTTGAAGGGTAGGGCTCGGTTTAGGGTACGGGTTAGGATTAGGGTTCGTGTTAGGGTTAGGGTAGGGTTTAGGGTTAGGGTACGCGTTAGGGTTAGGGTAGTTATTAAACCTATCCCACTCTCTAGATTCCCCTTAGCACGTCAAGGAATATTATTTGGGGGTCCAGCCATGGAGAAGAGTTTAGACACTAGGAGAAGATAAGGAACACACCCATTATCCTGAAATCACATTAGGATTCTCTTTTTAACCTGTTCCTTGATACACTAGTGCTTAGGAAATCTATTGGAGGCAGAAGCAGTCAAGGGTAGCTTAGGGTTAGGGTTAGGGTTAGGGTTAGGGTACGGCTTAGGGTACGGGTTCGGGTACGGGTTCGGGTACGGCCTAGGGTATGGGTTAGGGTTAGGGTTAGGGTTAGTTTGAGGGTTAGGGCTCGGTTTAGGGTACGGGTTAGGATTAGTGTACGTGTTAGGGTTAGGGTAGAGGTTAGGGTTAGGGTACGCGTTAGGGTTAGGGTAGTTATTAAACCTATCCCACTCTCTAGATACCCCTTACCACGTCAAGGAATATTATTTGGGGGTCCAGCCATGGAGAAGAGTTTAGACACTAGGAGAAGATAAGGAACACACCCATTATCAAGAAATCACATTAGGATTCTCTTTTTAACCTGTTCCTTAAAACACTAGTGCTTAGGAAATCTATTGGAGGCAGAAGCAGTCAAGGGTAGCTTAGGGTTAGGGTTAGGGTTAGGGTTAGGGTGCGGCTTAGGGTACGGGTTCGGGTACAGGTTCGGGTACGGCGTAGGGTATGGGTTAGGGTTAGGGTTAGGGTTAGTTTGAGGGTTAGGGCTCGGTTTAGGGTACAGTTTAGGATTAGGGTACGTGTTAGGGTTAGGGTACGCGTTAGGGTTAGGGTAGTTATTAAACCTATCCCACTCTCTAGATACCCCTTAGCACGTCAAGGAATATTATTTGGGGGTCCAGCCATGGAGAAGAGTTTAGACACTAGGAGAAGATAAGGAACACACACATTATCAAGAAATCACATTAGGATTCTCTTTTTAACCTATTCCTTAAAACACTAGTGCTTAGGAAATCTATTGGAGGCAGAAGCAGTCAAGGGTAGCTTAGGGTTAGGGTTAGGGTAAGGTTTAGGGTTAGGGTACGGCTTAGGGTACGGGTTCGGGTACGGGTTCGGGTACGGCGTAGGGTATGGGTTCGGGTTAGGGTTAGGGTTAGTTTGAGGGTTAGGTCTCGGTTTAGGGTACGGGTTAGGATTAGGGTACGTGTTAGCGTTAGGTTAGGGGTTAGGGTTAGGGTACGCGTTAGGGTTAGGGTAGTTATTAAACCTATCCCACTCTCTAGATACCCCTTAGCACGTCAAGGAATATTATTTGGGGGTCCATCCATGGAGAAGAGTTTAGACACTAGGAGAAGATAAGGAACACACCCATTATCAAGAAATCACATTAGGATTCTCTTTTTAACTTGTTCCTTAAAACACTAGTGCTTAGGAAATCTATTGGAGGCAGAAGCAGTCAAGGGTAGCTTAGGGTTAGGGTTAGGGTTAGTGTTAGGGTACGGGTTAGGTTACGGGTTCGGGTACGGGTTCGTGTACGGCATAGGGTAGGGGTTAGGTTTAGTGTTAGGGTTAGTTTGAAGGTTAGGGCTCGGTTTAGGGTACGGGTTAGGATTAGGGTTCGTGTTAGGGTTTGGGTAGGGTTTAGGGTTAGGGTACGCGTTAGGGTTAGGGTAGTTATTAAACCTATCCCACTCTCTAGATACCCCTTAGCACGTCAAGGAATATTATTTGGGGGTCCAGCCATGGAGAACAGTTTAGACACTAGGAGAAGATAAGGAACACACCCATTATCCTGAAATCACATTAGGATTCTCTTTTTAACCTGTTCCTTAATACACTAGTGCTTAGGAAATCTATTGGAGGCAGAAGCAGTCAAGGGTAGCTTAGGATTAGGCTTAGGGTTAGGGTACTTCTTAGGGTACGGGTTCGGGTACGGGTTCGGGTACGGCGTAGGGTATGGGTTAGGTTTAGGGGTAGGGTTAGTTTGAGGGTTAGGGCTCGGTTTAGGGTACGGGTTAGGATTAGTGTACGTTTTAGGGTTAGGGTAGAGGTTAGGGTTAGGGTACGCGTTAGGGTTAGGGTAGTTATTAAACCTATCCCACTCTCTAGATACCCCTTAGCACGTCAAGGAATATTATTTGGGGGTCCAGCCATGGAGAAGAGTTTAGACACTAGGAGAAGATAAGGAACACACCCATTATCCTGAAATCACATTAGGATTCTCTTTTTAACCTGTTCCTTAATACACTAGTGCTTAGGAAATCTATTGGAGGCAAAAGGAGTCAAGGGTAGCTTAGGGTTAGGGTTAGGGTTAGGGTTAGGGTTAGCTTTAGGGTACCGCTTAGGGTACGGGTTCGGGTACGGCGTAGGGTATGGGTTAGGGTTAGGGTTAGGGTTAATTTGAGGGTTAGGGCTCGGTTTAGGGTACGGGTTAGGATTAGTGTACGTGTTAGGGTTAGGGTAGAGGTTAGGGTTAGGGTACGCGTTAGGGTTAGGGTAGTTATTAAACCTATCCCACTGTCTAGATAACCCTTAGCACGTCAAGGAATATTATTTGGGGGTCCAGCCATGGAGAAGAGTTTAGACACTAGGAGAAGAAAAGGAACACACCCATTATCAAGAAATCACATTAGGATTCTCTTTTTAACCTGTTCCTTAAAACACTAGTGCTTAGGAAATCTATTGGAGGCAGAAGCAGTCAAGGGTAGCTTAGGGTTAGGGTTAGGGTTAGTGTTAGGGTACGGGTTAGGTTACGGGTTCGGGTACGGCGTAGGGTATGGGTTAGGGTTAGGGTTATGGTTAGTTTGAGGGTTAGGGCTCGGTTTAGGGTACGGGTTAGGATTAGGGTACGTGTTAGGGTTAGGGTAGGGGTTAGGGTTAGGGTACGCGTTAGGGTTAGGGTAGTTATTAAACCTATCCCACTCCCTAGATACCCCTTAGCACGTCAAGGAATATTATTTGGGTGTCCAGCCATGGAGAAGAGTTTAGACACTACGAGAAGATAAGGAACACACCCATTATCAAGAAATCACATTAGGATTCTCTTTTTAACCTGTTCCTTAAAACACTAGTGCTTAGGAAATCTATTGGAGGCAGAAGCAGTCAAGGGAAGCTTAGGGTTAGGGTTAGGGTTAGGTTTAGGGTACGGCTTAGGGTACGGGTTCAGGTACGGGTTCGTGTACGGCGTAGGGTATGGGTTAGGGTTAGGGTTATGGTTAGTTTGAAGGGTAGGGCTCGGTTTAGGGTACGGGTTAGGATTAGGGTTCGTGTTAGGGTTAGGGTTAGGGTACGCGTTAGGGTTAGGGTAGTTATTAAACCTATCCCACTCTCTAGATTCCCCTTAGCACGTCAAGGAATATTATTTGGGGGTCCAGCCATGGAGAAGAGTTTAGACACTAGGAGAAGATAAGGAACACACCCATTATCCTGAAATCACATTAGGATTCTCTTTTTAACCTGTGCCTTGATACACTAGTGCTTAGGAAATCTATTGGAGGCAGAAGCAGTCAAGGGTAGCTTAGGGTTAGGGTTAGGGTTAGGGTTAGGGTACGGCTTAGGGTACGGGTTCGGGTACGGGTTCGGGTACGGCCTAGGGTATGGGTTAGGGTTAGGGTTAGGGTTAGTTTGAGGGTTAGGGCTCGGTTTAGGGTACGGGTTAGGATTAGTGTACGTGTTAGGGTTAGGGTAGAGGTTAGGGTTAGGGTACGCGTTAGGTTTAGGGTAGTTATTAAACCTATCCCACTCTCTAGATACCCCTTAGCACGTCAAGGAATATTATTTGGGGGTCCAGCCATGGAGAAGAGTTTAGACACTAGGAGAAGATAAGGAACACACCCATTATCAAGAAATCACATTAGGATTCTCTTTTTAACCTGTTCCTTAAAACACTAGTGCTTAGGAAATCAATTGGAGGCAGAAGCAGTCAAGGGTAGCTTAGGGTTAGGGTTAGGGTTATTGTTAGGGTAAGGCTTAGGGTACGGGTTCGGGTACGGCGTAGGGTATGGGTTAGGGTTAGGGTTAGTGTTAGTTTGAGGGTTAGGGCTTGGTTTAGGGTACGGTTTAGGATTAGGGTACGTGTTAGGGTTAGGGTACGCGTTAGGGTTAGGGTAGTTATTAAACCTATCCCACTCTCTAGATACCCCTTAGCACGTCAAGGAATATTATTTGGGGGTCCATCCATGGAGAAGAGTTTAGACACTAGGAGAAGATAAGGAACACACCCATTATCAAGAAATCACATTAGGATTCTCTTTTTAACCTGTTCCTTAAAACACTAGTGCTTAGGAAATCTATTGGAGGCAGAAGCAGTCAAGGGTAGCTTAGGGTTAGGGTTAGGGTTAGTGTTAGGGTACGGGTTAGGTTACGGGTTTGGGTACGGCGTAGGGTATGGGTTAGGGTTAGGGTTAGGGTTAGTTTGAGGGTTAGGGCTCGGTTTAGGGTACGGGTTAGGATTAGGGTACGTGTTAGGGTTAGGGTAGGGGTTAGGGTTAGGGTACGCGTTAGGGTTAGGGTAGTTATTAAACCTATCCCACTCTCTAGATACCCCTTAGCACTTCAAGGAATATTATTTGGGTGTCCAGCCATGGAGAAGAGTTTAGACACTAGGAGAAGATAAGGAACACACCCATTATCAAGAAATCACATTAGGATTCTCTTTTTAACCTGTTCCTTAAAACACTAGTGCTTAGGAAATCTATTGGAGGCAGAAGCAGTCAATGGTACCTTAGGGTTAGGGTTAGGGTTAGGGTTAGGTTTAGGGTACGGCTTAGGGTACGGGTTCGGGTACGGGTTCGTGTACGGCATAGGGTAGGGGTTAGGTTTAGGGTTAGGGTTAGTTTGAAGGTTAGGGCTCGGTTTAGGGTACGGGTTAGGATTAGGGTTTGTGTTAGGGTTAGGGTAGGGTTTAGGGTTAGGGTACGCGTTAGGGTTAGGGTAGTTATTAAACCTATCCCACTCTCTAGATACCCCTTAGCACGTCAAGGAATATTATTTGGGGGTCCAGCCATGGAGAACAGTTTAGACACTAGGAGAAGATAAGGAACACACCCATTATCCTGAAATCACATTAGGATTCTCTTTTTAACCTGTTCCTTAATACACTAGTCCTTAGGAAATTTTTGGAGGCAGAAGCAGTCAAGGGTAGCTTAGGGTTAGGCTTAGGGTTAGGATAGTTCTTAGGGTACGGGTTCGGGTACGGGTTCGGGTACGGCGTAGGGTATGGGTTAGGTTTAGGGGTATGGTTAGTTTGAGGGTTAGGGCTCGGTTTAGGGTACGGGTTAGGATTAGTGTACGTTTTAGGGTTAGGGTAGAGGTTAGGGTTAGGGTACGCGTTAGGGTTAGGGTAGTTATTAAACCTATCCCACTCTCTAGATACCCCTTAGCACGTCAAGGAATATTATTTGGGGGTCCAGCCATGGAGAAGAGTTTAGACACTAGGAGAAGATAAGGAACACACCCATTATCCTGAAATCACATTAGGATTCTCTTTTTAACCTGTTCCTTAATACACTAGTGCTTAGGAAATCTATTGGAGGCAGAAGCAGTCAAGGGTAGCTTAGGGTTAGGGTTAGGGTTAGGGTTAGGGTTAGCTTTAGGGTACCGCTTAGGGTACGGGTTCGGGTACGGCGTAGGGTATGGGTTAGGGTTAGGATTAATTTGAGGGTTAGGGCTCGGTTTAGGGTACGGGTTAGGATTAGTGTACGTGTTAGGGTTAGGGTAGAGGTTAGGGTTAGGGTACGCGTTAGGGTTAGGGTAGTTATTAAACCTATCCCACTCTCTAGATACCCCTTAGCACGTCAAGGAATATTATTTGGGGGTCCAGCCATGGAGAAGAGTTTAGACACTAGGAGAAGAAAAGGAACACACCCATTATCAAGAAATCACATTAGGATTCTCTTTTTAACCTGTTCCTTAAAACACTAGTGCTTAGGAAATCTATTGGAGGCAGAAGCAGTCAAGGGTAGCTTAGGGTTAGGGTTAGGGTTAGTGTTAGGGTACGGGTTAGGTTACGGGTTCGGGTACGGCGTAGGGTATGGGTTAGGGTTAGGGTTAGGGTTAGTTTGAGGGTTAGGGCTCGGTTTAGGGTACGGGTTAGGATTAGGGTACGTGTTAGGGTTAGGGTAGGGGTTAGGGTTAGGTTACGCGTTAGGGTTAGGGTAGTTATTAAACCTATCCCACTCTCTAGATACCCCTTAGCACGTCAAGGAATATTATTTGGGTGTCCAGCCATGGAGAAGAGTTTAGACACTAGGAGAAGATAAGGAACACACCCATTATCAAGAAATCACATTAGGATTCTCTTTTTAACCTGTTCCTTAAAACACTAGTGCTTAGGAAATCTATTGGAGGCAGAAGCAGTCAAGGGAAGCTTAGGGTTAGGGTTAGGGTTAGGTTTAGGGTACGGCTTAGGGTACGGGTTCGGGTACGGGTTCGTGTACGGCGTAGGGTATGGGTTAGGGTTAGGGTTATGGTTAGTTTGAAGGGTAGGGCTCGGTTTAGGGTACGGGTTAGGATTAGGGTTCGTGTTAGGGTTAGGGTAGGGGTTAGGGTTAGGTTACGCGTTAGGGTTAGGGTAGTTATTAAACCTATCCCACTCTCTAGATTCCCCTTAGCACGTCAAGGAATATTATTTGGCGGTCCAGCCATGGAGAAGAGTTTAGACACTAGGAGAAGATAAGGAACACACCCATTATCCTGAAATCACATTAGGATTCTCTTTTTAACCTGTTCCTTAATACACTAGTGCTTAGGAAATCTATTGGAGGCAGAAGCAGTCAAGGGTAGCTTAGGGTTAGGGTTAGGGTTAGGGTACGGCTTAGGGTACGGGTTCGGGTACGGGTTCGGGTACGGCGTAGGGTATGGGTTAGGTTTAGTGTTAGGGTTAGTTTGAGGGTTAGGGCTCCGTTTGGGGTACGGGTTAGGATTAGTGTACGTGTTAGGGTTAGGGTAGAGGTTAGGGTTAGGGTACGCGTTAGGGTTAAGGTAGTTATTAAACCTATCCCACTCTCTAGATACCCCTTAACACGTCAAGGAATATTATTTGGGGGTCCAGCCATGGAGAAGAGTTTAGACACTAGGAGAAGATAAGGAACACACCCATTATCAAGAAATCACATTAGGATTCTCTTTTTAACCTGTTCCTTAAAACACTAGTGCTTAGGAAATCTATTGGAGGCAGAAGCAGTCAAGGGTAGCTTAGGGTTAGGGTTAGGGTTAGGGTTAGTGTTAGGGTACGGGTTCGGGTACGGGTTCGGGTACGGCGTAGGGTATGGGTTAGGGTTAGGGTTAGGGTTAGTTTGAGGGTTAGGGCTCGGTTTAGGGTACGGGTTAGGATTAGGGTACGTGTTAGGGTTAGGGTAGGGGTTTGGGTTAGGGTACTCGTTAGGGTTAGGGTAGTTATTAAACCTATCCCACTCTCTAGATACCCCTTAGCACGTCAAGGAATATTATTTGGGTGTCCAGCCATGGAGAAGAGTTTAGACACTAGGAGAAGATAAGGAACACACCCATTATCAAGAAATCACATTACGATTCTCTTTTTAACCTGTTCCTTAAAACACTAGTGCTTAGGAAATCTATTGGAGGCAGAAGCAGTCAAGGGTAGCTTAGGGTTAGGGTTAGGGTTAGGGTTAGGGTACGGGTTAGGTTACGGGTTTGGGTACGGCGTAGGGTATGGGTTAGGGTTAGGGTTAGGGTTAGTTTGAGGGTTAGGGCTCGGTTTAGGGTACGGGTTAGGATTAGGGTACGTGTTAGGGTTAGGGTACGGGTTAGGGTTAGGGTACGCGTTAGGGTTAGGGTAGTTATTAAACCTATCCCACTCTCTAGATACCCCTTAGCACGTCAAGGAATATTATTTGGGTGTCCTGCCATGGAGAAGAGTTTAGACACTAGGAGAAGATAAGGAACACACCCATTATCAAGAAATCACATTAGGATTCTCTTTTTAACCTGTTCCTTAAAACACTAGTGCTTAGGAAATCTATTGGAGGCAGAAGCAGTCAATGGTAGCTTAGGGTTAGGGTTAGCATTAGGGTTAGGTTTAGGGTACGGCTTAGGGTACGGGTTCGGGTACGGGTTCAGGTACGGCATAGGGTAGGGTTTAGGTTTAGGGTTAGGTTTAGTTTGAAGGTTAGGGCTCGGTTTAGGGTACGGGTTAGGATTAGGGTTCGTGTTAGGGTTAGGGTAGGGTTTAGGGTTAGGGTACGCGTTAGGGTTAGGGTAGTTATTAAACCTATCCCACTCTCTAGATACCCCTTAGCACATCAAGGAATATTATTTGGGGGTCCAGCCATGGAGAACAGTTTAGACACTAGGAGAAGATAAGGAACACACCCATTATCCTGAAATCATATTAGGATTCTCTTTTTAAACTGTTCCTTAATACACTAGTGCTTAGGAAATCTATTGGAGGCAGAGGCAGTCAAGGGTAGCTTAGAGTTAGGGTTTGGGTTAGGGTTAGGGTTAGGGTACGGCTTAGGGTACGGGTTCAGGTACGGGTTCGGGTACGGCGTAGGGTATTGGTTAGGTTTAGGGTTAGGGTTAGCTTGAGGGTTAGGGCTCGGTTTAGGGTACGGGTTAGGATTAGTGTACGTGTTAGGGTTAGGGTAGAGGTTAGGGTTAGGGTACGCGTTAGGGTTAAGGTAGTTATTAAACCTATCCCACTCTCTAGATACCCCTTAGCACGTCAAGGAATATTATTTGGGGGTCCAGCCATGGAGAAGAGTTTAGACACTAGGAGAAGATAAGGAACACACCCATTATCCTGAAATCACATTAGGATTCTCTTTTTAACCTGTTCCTTAATACACTAGTGCTTAGGAAATCTATTGGAGGCAGAAGCAGTCAAGGGTAGCTTAGGGTTAGGGTTAGGGTTAGGGTTAGGGTACGGCTTAGGGTACGGGTTCGGGTACGGGTTCGGGTACGGCGTAGGGTATGGGTTAGGTTTAGGGTTAGGGTTAGTTTGAGGGTTAGGGCTCGGTTTAGGGTACGGGTTAGGATTAGTGTACGTGTTAGGGTTAGGGTAGAGGTTAGGGTTAGGGTACGCGTTAGGGTTAGGGTAGTTATTAAACCTATCCCACTCTCTAGATACCCCTTAGCACGTCAAGGAATATTATTTGGGGGTCCAGCCATGGAGAAGAGTTTAGACACTAGGAGAAGATAAGGAACACACCCATTATCAAGAAATCACATTAGGATTCTCTTTTTAACCTGTTCCTTAAAACACTAGTGCTTAGGAAATCTATTGGAGGCAGAAGCAGTCAAGGGTAGCTTAGGGTTAGGGTTAGGGTTAGTTTTAGGGTACGGGTTAGGTTACGGGTTCGGGTACGGCGTAGGGTATGGGTTAGGGTTAGGATTAGGGTTAGTTTGAGGGTTAGGGCTCGGTTTAGGGTACGGGTTAGGATTAGGGTACGTGTTAGGGTTAGGGTAGGGGTTAGGGTTAGGGTACGCGTTAGGGTTAGGGTAGTTATTAAACCTATCCCACTCTCTAGATACCCCTTAGCACGTCAAGGAATATTATTTGGGTGTCCAGCCATGGAGAAGAGTTTAAACACTAGGAGAAGATAAGGAACACACCCATTATCAAGAAATCA
This sequence comes from Eschrichtius robustus, assembly GCF_028021215.1. NCBI lineage: Eukaryota > Metazoa > Chordata > Mammalia > Artiodactyla > Eschrichtiidae > Eschrichtius > Eschrichtius robustus. The sequence goes on from NW_027175420.1 coordinate 16,364, forward strand.
CATTAGGATTCTCTTTTTAACCTGTTCCTTAAAACACTAGTGCTTAGGAAATCTATTGGAGGCAGAAGCAGGCAAGGGTAGCTTAGGGTTAGGTTTAGGGTTAGTGTTAGGGTACGGGTTAGGTTACGGGTTCGGGTACGGCGTAGGGAATGGGTTAGGGTTAGGGTTAGTTTGAGGGTTAGGGCTCGGTTTAGGGTACGGGTTAGGATTAGGGTACGTGTTAGGGTTAGGGTAGGGGTTAGGGTTAGGGTACGCGTTAGGGTTAGGGTAGTTATTAAACCTATCCCACTCTCTAGATACCCCTTAGCACGTCAAGGAATATTATTTGGGTGTCCAGCCATGGAGAAGAGTTTAGACACTAGGAGAAGATAAGGAACACACCCATTATCAAGAAATCACATTAGGATTCTCTTTTTAACCTGTTCCTTAAAACACTAGTGCTTAGGAAATCTATTGGAGGCAGAAGCAGTCAATGGTAGCTTAGGGTTAGGTTAGGGTTAGGGTTAGGTTTAGGGTACGGCTTAGGGTACGGGTTCGGGTACGGGTTCGTGTACGGCATAGGGTAGGGGTTAGGTTTAGGGTTAGGGTTAGTTTGAAGGTTAGGGCTCGGTTTAGGGTACGGGTTAGTATTAGGGTTCGTGTTAGGTTTAGGGTAGGGTTTAGGGTTAGGGTACGCGTTAGGGTTAGGGTAGTTATTAAACCTATCCCACTCTCTAGATACCCCTTAGCACGTCAAGGAATATTATTTGGGGGTCCAGCCATGGAGAAGAGTTTAGACACTAGGAGAAGATAAGGAACACACCCATTATCAAGAAATCACATTAGGATTCTCTTTTTAAACTGTTCCTTAATACACTAGTGTTTAGGAAATCTATTGGAGGCAGAAGCAGTCAAGGGTAGCTTAGGGTTAGGCTTAGGGTTAGGGTACTTCATAGGGTACGGGTTCGGGTACGGGTTCGGGTACGGCGTAGGGTATGGGTTAGGTTTAGGGGTAGGGTTAGTTTGAGGGTTAGGGCTCGGTTTAGGGTACGGGTTAGGATTACTGTACGTTTTAGGGTTAGGGTAGAGGTTAGGGTTAGGGTACGCGTTAGGGTTAGGGTAGTTATTAAACCTATCCCACTCTCTAGATACCCCTTAGCACGTCAAGGAATATTATTTGGGGGTCCAGCCATGGAGAAGAGTTTAGACACTAGGAGAAGATAAGGAACACACCCTTTATCCTGAAATCACATTAGGATTCTCTTTTTAACCTGTTCCTTAATACACTAGTGCTTAGGAAATCTATTGGAGGCAGAAGCAGTCAAGGGTAGCTTAGGGTTAGGTTTAGGGTTAGGGTTAGGGTTAGGGTTAGCTTTAGGGTACCGCTTAGGGTACGGGTTCGGGTACGGCGTAGGGTATGGGTTAGGGTTAGGGTTAGGGTTAATTTGAGGGTTAGGTCTCGGTTTAGGGTACGGGTTAGGATTAGTGTACGTGTTAGGGTTAGGGTAGAGGTTAGGGTTAGGGTACGCCTTAGGGTTAGGGTAGTTATTAAACCTATCCCACTCTCTAGATACCCCTTAGCACGTCAAGGAATATTATTTGGGGGTCCAGCCATGGAGAAGAGTTTAGACACTAGGAGAAGAAAAGGAACACACCCATTATCAAGAAATCACATTAGGATTCTCTTTTTAACCTGTTCCTTAAAACACTAGTGCTTAGGAAATCTATTGGAGGCAGAAGCAGTCAAGGGTAGCTTAGGGTTAGGGTTAGGGTTAGTGTTAGGGTACGGGTTAGGTTACGGGTTCGGGTACGGCGTAGGGTATGGGTTAGGTTTAGGGTTAGGGTTAGTTTGAGGGTTAGGGCTCGGTTTAGGGTACGGGTTAGGATTAGGGTACGTGTTAGGGTTAGGGTAGGGGTTAGGGTTAGGGTACGCGTTAGGGTTAGGGTAGTTATTAAACCTATCCCACTCTCTAGATACCCCTTAGCACGTCAAGGAATATTATTTGGGTGTCCAGCCATGGAGAAGAATTTAGACACTAGGAGAAGATAAGGAACACACCCATTATCAAGAAATCACATTAGGATTCTCTTTTTAACCTGTTCCTTAAAACACTAGTGCTTAGGAAATCTATTGGAGGCAGAAGCAGTCAAGGGAAGCTTAGGGTTAGGGTTAGGGTTAGGTTTAGGGTACGGCTTAGGGAACGGGTTCGGGTACGGGTTCGTGTATGGCGTAGGGTACGGGTTAGGGTTAGGGTTATGGTTAGTTTGAAGGGTAGGGCTCGGTTTAGGGTACGGGTTAGGATTAGGGTTCGTGTTAGGGTTAGGGTAGGGGTTAGGGTTAGGGTACGCGTTAGGGTTAGGGTAGTTATTAAACCTTTCCCACTCTCTAGATTCCCCTTAGCACGTCAAGGAATATCATTTGGGGGTCCAGCCATGGAGAAGAGTTTAGACACTAGGAGAAGATAAGGAACACACCCATTATCCTGAAATCACATAAGGATTCTCTTTTAAACCTGTTCCTTAATACACTAGTGCTTAGGAAATCTATTGGAGGCAGAAGCAGTCAAGGGTAGCTTAGGGTTAGGGTTAGGGTTAGGGTTAGGGTTAGGGTACGGCTTAGGGTACGGGTTCGGGTACGGGTTCGGGTACGGCGTAGGGTATGGGTTAGATTTAGTGTTAGGGTTAGTTTGAGGGTTAGGGCTCGGTTTAGGGTACGGGTTAGGATTAGTGTACGTGTTAGGGTTAGGGTAGAGGTTAGGGTTAGGGTAGGCGTTAGGGTTAAGGTAGTTATTAAACCTATCCCACTCTCTAGATACCCCTTAGCACGTCAAGGAATATTATTTGGGGGTCCAGCGATGGAGAAGAGTTTAGACACTAGGAGAAGATAAGGAACACACCCATTATCAAGAAATCACATTAGGATTCTCTTTTTAACCTGTTCCTTAAAACACTAGTGCTTAGGAAATGTATTGGAGGCAGAAGCAGTCAAGGGTAGCTTAGGGTTAGGGTTAGGGTTAGGGTTAGGTTTAGGGTACGGCTTAGGGTACGGGTTCGGGTACGGGTTCGTGTACGGCGTAGGGTATGGGTTAGGGTTAGGGTTAGGGTTAGTTTGAAGGTTAGGGCTCGTTTTAGGGTACGGGTTAGGATTAGGGTTCGTGTTAGGGTTAGGGTAGGGGATAGGGTTAGGGAACGCGTTAGGGTTAGGGTAGTTATTAAACCTATCCCACTCTCTAGATACCCCTTAGCACGTCAAGGAATATTATTTGGGGGTCCAGCCATGGAGAAGAGTTTACACACTAGGAGAAGATAAGGAACACACCCATTATCAAGAAATCACATTAGGATTCTCTTTTTAACCTGTTCCTTAAAACACTAGTGCTTAGGAAATCTATTGGAGGCAGAAGCAGTCAAGGGTAGCTTAGGGTTAGGGTTAGGGTTAGGGTTAGGTTTAGGGTACGGCTTAGGGTACGGGTTCGGGTACGGGTTCAGGTACGGCATAGGGTAGGGGTTAGGTTTAGGGTTAGGTTTAGTTTGAAGGTTAGGGCTCGGTTTAGGGTACGGGTTAGGATTAGGGTTCGTGTTAGGTTTAGGGTAGGGTTTAGGGTTAGGGTACGCGTTAGGGTTAGGGTAGTTATTAAACCTATCCCACTCTCTAGATACCCCTTAGCACATCAAGGAATATTATTTGGGGGTCCAGCCATGGAGAACAGTTTAGACACTAGGAGAAGATAAGGAACACACCCATTATTCTGAAATCACATTAGGATTCTCTTTTTAACCTGTTCCTTAATACACTAGTGCTTAGGAAATCTATTGGAGGCAGAAGCAGTCAAGGGTAGCTTAGGGTTAGGGTTTGGGTTAGGGTTAGGGTTAGGGTACGGCTTAGGGTACGGGTTCGGGTACGGGTTCGGGTACGGCGTAGGGTATGGGTTAGGTTTAGGGTTAGGGTTAGCTTGAGGGTTAGGGCTCGGTTTAGGGTACGGGTTAGGATTAGTGTACGTGTTAGGGTTAGGGTAGAGGTTAGGGTTAGGGTACGCGTTAGGGTTAAGGTAGTTATTAAACCTATCCCACTCTCTAGATACCCCTTAGCACGTCAAGGAATATTATTTGGGTGTCCATCCATGGAGAAGAGTTTAGACACTAGGAGAAGATAAGGAACACACCCATTATCCTGAAATCACATTAGGATTCTCTTTTTAACCTGTTCCTTAATACACTAGTGCTTAGGAAATCTATTGGAGGCAGAAGCAGTCAAGGGTAGCTTAGGGTTAGGGTTAGCGTTAGGGTTAGGGTACGGCTTAGGATACGGGTTCGGGTACGGGTTCGGGTACGGCGTAGGGTATTGGTTAGGTTTAGGGTTAGGGTTAGTTTGAGGGTTAGGGCTCGGTTTAGGGTACGGGTTAGGATTAGTGTACGTGTTAGGGTTAGGGTAGAGGTTAGGGTTAGGGTACGCGTTAGGGTTAGGGTAGTTATTAAACCTATCCCACTCCCTAGATACCCCTTAGCACGTCAAGGAATATTATTTGGGTGTCCAGCCATGGAGAAGAGTTTAAACACTAGGAGAAGATAAGGAACACACCCATTATCAAGAAATCACATTAGGATTCTCTTTTTAACCTGTTCCTTAAAACACTAGTGCTTAGGAAATCTATTAGAGGCAAAAGCAGTCAAGGGTAGCTTAGGGTTAGGGTTAGGGTTAGTGTTAGGGTACGGGTTAGGTTACGGGTTCGGGTACGGCGTAGGGTATGGGTTAGGGTTAGGATTAGGGTTAGTTTGAGGGTTAGGGCTCGGTTTAGGGTACGGGTTAGGATTAGGGTACGTGTTAGGGTTAGGGTAGGGGTTAGGGTTAGGGTACGCGTTAGGGTTAGGGTAGTTATTAAACCTATCCCACTCTCTAGATACCCCTTAGCACGTCAAGGAATATTATTTGGGTGTCCAGCCATGGAGAAGAGTTTAGACACTAGGAGAAGATAAGGAACACACCCATTATCAAGAAATCACATTAGGATTCTCTTTTTAACCTGTTCCTTAAAACACTAGTGCTTAGGAAATCTATTGGAGGCAGAAGCAGTCAATGGTAGCTTAGGGTTAGGTTAGGGTTAGGGTTAGGTTTAGGGTACGGCTTAGGGTACGGGTTCGGGTACGGGTTCGTGTACGGCATAGGGTAGGGGTTAGGTTTAGGGTTAGGGTTAGTTTGAAGGTTAGGGCTCGGTTTAGGGTACGGGTTAGTATTAGGGTTCGTGTTAGGTTTAGGGTAGGGTTTAGGGTTAGGGTACGCGTTAGGGTTAGGGTAGTTATTAAACCTATCCCACTCTCTAGATACCCCTTAGCACGTCAAGGAATATTATTTGGGGGTCCAGCCATGGAGAACAGTTTAGACACTAGGAGAAGATAAGGAACACACCCATTATCCTGAAATCACATTAGGATTCTCTTTTTAACCTGTTCCTTAATACACTAGTGCTTAGGAAATCTATTGGAGGCAGAAGCAGTCAAGGGTAGCTTAGGGTTAGGCTTAGTGTTAGGGTACTTCTTAGGGTACGGTTTCGGGTACGGGTTTGGTTACGGCGTAGGGTATGGGTTAGGTTTAGGGGTAGGGTTAGTTTGAGGGTTAGGGCTCGGTTTAGGGTACGGGTTAGGATTAGTGTACGTTTTAGGGTTAGGGTAGAGGTTAGGGTTAGGGTACGCGTTAGGTTTAGGGTAGTTATTAAACCTATCCCACTCTCTAGATACCCCTTAGCACGTCAAGGAATATTATTTGGGGGTCCAGCCATGGAGAAGAGTTTAGACACTAGGAGAAGATAAGGAACACACCCTTTATCCTGAAATCACATTAGGATTCTCTTTTTAACCTGTTCCTTAATACACTAGTGCTTAGGAAATCTATTGGAGGCAGAAGCAGTCAAGGGTAGCTTAGGGTTAGGGTTAGGGTTAGGGTTAGGGTTAGGGTTAGCTTTAGGGTACCGCTTAGGGTACGGGTTCGGGTACGGCGTAGGGTATGGGTTAGGGTTAGGGTTAGGGTTAATTTGAGGGTTAGGGCTCGGTTTAGGGTACGGGTTAGGATTAGTGTACGTGTTAGGGTTAGGGTAGAGGTTAGGGTTAGGGTACGCCTTAGGTTTAGGGTAGTTATTAAACCTATCCCACTCTCTAGATACCCCTTAGCACGTCAAGGAATATTATTTGGGGGTCCAGCCATGGAGAAGAGTTTAGACACTAGGAGAAGAAAAGGAACACACCCATTATCAAGAAATCACATTAGGATTCTCTTTTTAACCTGTTCCTTAAAACACTAGTGCTTAGGAAATCTATTGGAGGCAGAAGCAGTCATGGGTAGCTTAGGGTTAGGGTTAGGGTTAGTGTTAGGGTACGGGTTAGGTTACGGGTTCGGGTACGGCGTAGGGTATGGGTTAGTGTTAGGGTTACGGTTAGTTTGAAGGTTTGGTCTCGGTTTAGGGTACGGGTTAGGATTAGGGTTCGTGTTAGGGTTAGGGTAGGGTTTAGGGTTAGGGTACGCGTTAGGGTTAGGGTAGTTATTAAACCTATCCCACTCTCTAGATACCCCTTAGCACGTCAAGGAATATTATTTGGGGGTCCAGCCATGGAGAAGAGTTTAGACACTATGAGAAGATAAGGAACACACCCATTATCCTGAAATCACATTAGGATTCTCTTTTTAACCTGTTCCTTAATACACTAGTGCTTAGGAAATCTATTGGAGGCAGAAGCAGTCAAGGGTAGCTTAGAGTTAGGGTTACGGTTAGGGTTAGGGTTAGGGTATGGCTTAGGGTACGGGTTCGGGTACGGGTTCGGGTACGGCGTAGGGTATGGGTTAGGGTTAGGGTTAGGGTTAGTTTGAGGGTTAGGGCTCGGTTTAGGGTACGGGTTAGGATTAAGGTACGTGTTAGGGTTAGGGTAGGGGTTAGGGTTAGGGTACGCGTTAGGGTTAGGGTAGTTATTAAACCTATCCCACTCTCTAGATACCCCTTAGCACGTCAAGGAATATTATTTGGGCGTCCAGCCATGGAGAAGAGTTTAGACACTAGGAGAAGATAAGGAACACACCCATTATCAAGAAATCACATTAGGATTCTCTTTTTAACCTGTTCCTTAAAACACTAGTGCTTAGGAAATCTATTGGAGGCAGAAGCAGTCAAGGGTAGCTTAGGTTTATTGTTAGGGTTAGGGTTAGGGTACGGCTTAGGGTACGGGTTCGGGTACGGGTTCGAGTACGGCGTAGGGTATGGGTTAGTGTTAGGGTTAGGGTAAGTTTGAAGGTTAGGGCTCGGTTTAGGGTACGGGTTAGTATTAGGGTTCGTGTTAGGTTTAGGGTAGGGTTTAGGGTTAGGGTACGCGTTAGGGTTAGGGTAGTTATTAAACCTATCCCACTCTCTAGATACCCCTTAGCACGTCAAGGAATATTATTTGGGGGTCCAGCCATGGAGAACAGTTTAGACACTAGGAGAAGATAAGGAACACACCCATTATCCTGAAATCACATTAGGATTCTCTTTTTAACCTGTTCCTTAATACACTAGTGCTTAGGAAATCTATTGGAGGCAGAAGCAGTCAAGGGTAGCTTAGGGTTAGGCTTAGGGTTAGGGTACTTCTTAGGGTACGGTTTCGGGTACGGGTTCGGTTACGGCGTAGGGTATGGGTTAGGTTTAGGGGTAGGGTTAGTTTGAGGGTTAGGGCTCGGTTTAGGGTACGGGTTAGGATTAGTGTACGTTTTAGGGTTAGGGTAGAGGTTAGGGTTAGGGTACGCGTTAGGTTTAGGGTAGTTATTAAACCTATCCCACTCTCTAGATACCCCTTAGCACGTCAAGGAATATTATTTGGGGGTCCAGCCATGGAGAAGAGTTTAGACACTAGGAGAAGATAAGGAACACACCCTTTATCCTGAAATCACATTAGGATTCTCTTTTTAACCTGTTCCTTAATACACTAGTGCTTAGGAAATCTATTGGAGGCAGAAGCAGTCAAGGGTAGCTTAGGGTTAGGGTTAGGGTTAGGGTTAGGGTTAGGGTTAGCTTTAGGGTACCGCTTAGGGTACGGGTTCGGGTACGGCGTAGGGTATGGGTTAGGGTTAGGGTTAGGGTTAATTTGAGGGTTAGGGCTCGGTTTAGGGTACGGGTTAGGATTAGGGTACGTGTTAGGGTTAGGGTAGGGGTTAGGGTTAGGGTACGCGTTACGGTTAGGGTAGTTATTAAACCTATCCCACTCTCTAGATACCCCTTAGCACGTCAAGGAATATTATTTGGGGGTCCAGCCATGGAGAACAGTTTAGACACTAGGAGAAGATAAGGAACACACCCATTATCAAGAAATCACATTAGAATTCTCTTTTTAACCTGTTCCTTAAAACACTAGTGCTTAGGAAATCTATTGGAGGCAGAAGCAGTCAATGGTAGCTTAGGGTTAGGGTTAGCATTAGGGTTAGGTTTAGGGTACGGCTTAGGGTACGGGTTCGGGTACGGGTTCAGGTACGGCATAGGGTAGGGTTTAGGTTTAGGGTTAGGTTTAGTTTGAAGGTTAGGGCTCGGTTTAGGGTACGGGTTAGGATTAGGGTTCGTGTTAGGGTTAGGGTAGGGTTTAGGGTTAGGGTACGCGTTAGGGTTAGGGTAGTTATTAAACCTATCCCACTCTCTAGATACCCCTTAGCACATCAAGGAATATTATTTGGGGGTCCAGCCATGGAGAACAGTTTAGACACTAGGAGAAGATAAGGAACACACCCATTATCCTGAAATCACATTAGGATTCTCTTTTTAAACTGTTCCTTAATACACTAGTGCTTAGGAAATCTATTGGAGGCAGAAGCAGTCAAGGGTAGCTTAGAGTTAGGGTTTGGGTTAGGGTTAGGGTTAGGGTACGGCTTAGGGTACGGGTTCAGGTACGGGTTCGGGTACGGCGTAGGGTATGGGTTAGGTTTAGGGTTAGGGTTAGCTTGAGGGTTAGGGCTCGGTTTAGGGTACGGGTTAGGATTAGTGTACGTGTTAGGGTTAGGGTAGAGGTTAGGGTTAGGGTACGCGTTAGGGTTAAGGTAGTTATTAAACCTATCCCACTCTCTAGATACCCCTTAGCACGTCAAGGAATATTATTTGGGGGTCCAGCCATGGAGAAGAGTTTAGACACTAGGAGAAGATAAGGAACACACCCATTATCCTGAAATCACATTAGGATTCTCTTTTTAACCTGTTCCTTAATACACTAGTGCTTAGGAAATCTATTGGAGGCAGAAGCAGTCAAGGGTAGCTTAGGGTTAGGGTTAGGGTTAGGGTTAGGGTACGGCTTAGGGTACGGGTTCGGGTACGGGTTCGGGTACGGCGTAGGGTATGGGTTAGGTTTAGGGTTAGGGTTAGTTTGAGGGTTAGGGCTCGGTTTAGGGTACGGGTTAGGATTAGTGTACGTGTTAGGGTTAGGGTAGAGGTTAGGGTTAGGGTACGCGTTAGGGTTAGGGTAGTTATTAAACCTATCCCACTCTCTAGATACCCCTTAGCACGTCAAGGAATATTATTTGGGGGTCCAGCCATGGAGAAGAGTTTAGACACTAGGAGAAGATAAGGAACACACCCATTATCAAGAAATCACATTAGGATTCTCTTTTTAACCTGTTCCTTAAAACACTAGTGCTTAGGAAATCTATTGGAGGCAGAAGCAGTCAAGGGTAGCTTAGGGTTAGGGTTAGGGTTAGTTTTAGGGTACGGGTTAGGTTACGGGTTCGGGTACGGCGTAGGGTATGGGTTAGGGTTAGGATTAGGGTTAGTTTGAGGGTTAGGGCTCGGTTTAGGGTACGGGTTAGGATTAGGGTACGTGTTAGGGTTAGGGTAGGGGTTAGGGTTAGGGTACGCGTTAGGGTTAGGGTAGTTATTAAACCTATCCCACTCTCTAGATACCCCTTAGCACGTCAAGGAATATTATTTGGGTGTCCAGCCATGGAGAAGAGTTTAAACACTAGGAGAAGATAAGGAACACACCCATTATCAAGAAATCACATTAGGATTCTCTTTTTAACCTGTTCCTTAAAACACTAGTGCTTAGGAAATCTATTGGAGGCAGAAGCAGTCAAGGGTAGCTTAGGGTTAGGTTTAGGGTTAGTGTTAGGGTACGGGTTAGGTTACGGGTTCGGGTACGGCGTAGGGAATGGGTTAGGGTTAGGGTTAGTTTGAGGGTTAGGGCTCGGTTTAGGGTACGGGTTAGGATTAGGGTACGTGTTAGGGTTAGGGTAGGGGTTAGGGTTAGGGTACGCGTTAGGGTTAGGGTAGTTATTAAACCTATCCCACTCTCTAGATACCCCTTAGCACGTCAAGGAATATTATTTGGGTGTCCAGCCATGGAGAAGAGTTTAGACACTAGGAGAAGATAAGGAACACACCCATTATCAAGAAATCACATTAGGATTCTCTTTTTAACCTGTTCCTTAAAACACTAGTGCTTAGGAAATCTATTGGAGGCAGAAGCAGTCAATGGTAGCTTAGGGTTAGGTTAGGGTTAAGGTTAGGTTTAGGGTACGGCTTAGGGTACGGGTTCGGGTACGGGTTCGTGTACGGCATAGGGTAGGGGTTAGGTTTAGGGTTAGGGTTAGTTTGAAGGTTAGGGCTCGGTTTAGGGTACGGGTTAGTATTAGGGTTCGTGTTAGGTTTAGGGTAGGGTTTAGGGTTAGGGTACGCGTTAGGGTTAGGGTAGTTATTAAACCTATCCCACTCTCTAGATACCCCTTAGCACGTCAAGGAATATTATTTGGGGGTCCAGCCATGGAGAACAGTTTAGACACTAGGAGAAGATAAGGAACACACCCATTATCCTGAAATCACATTAGGATTCTCTTTTTAACCTGTTCCTTAATACACTAGTGCTTAGGAAATCTATTGGAGGCAGAAGCAGTCAAGGGTAGCTTAGGGTTAGGCTTAGGGTTAGGGTACTTCTTAGGGTACGGTTTCGGGTACGGGTTCGGTTACGGCGTAGGGTATGGGTTAGGTTTAGGGGTAGGGTTAGTTTGAGGGTTAGGGCTCGGTTTAGGGTACGGGTTAGGATTAGTGTACGTTTTAGGGTTAGGGTAGAGGTTAGGGTTAGGGTACGCGTTAGGTTTAGGGTAGTTATTAAACCTATCCCACTCTCTAGATACCCCTTAGCACGTCAAGGAATATTATTTGGGGGTCCAGCCATGGAGAAGAGTTTAGACACTAGGAGAAGATAAGGAACACACCCTTTATCCTGAAATCACATTAGGATTCTCTTTTTAACCTGTTCCTTAATACACTAGTGCTTAGGAAATCTATTGGAGGCAGAAGCAGTCAAGGGTAGCTTAGGGTTAGGGTTAGGGTTAGGGTTAGGGTTAGGGTTAGCTTTAGGGTACCGCTTAGGGTACGGGTTCGGGTACGGCGTAGGGTATGGGTTAGGGTTAGGGTTAGGGTTAATTTGAGGGTTAGGGCTCGGTTTAGGGTACGGGTTAGGATTAGTGTACGTGTTAGGGTTAGGGTAGAGGTTAGGGTTAGGGTACGCCTTAGGGTTAGGGTAGTTATTAAACCTATCCCACTCTCTAGATACCCCTTAGCACGTCAAGGAATATTATTTGGGGGTCCAGCCATGGAGAAGAGTTTAGACACTAGGAGAAGAAAAGGAACACGCCCATTATCAAGAAATCACATTAGGATTCTCTTTTTAACCTGTTCCTTAAAACACTAGTGCTTAGGAAATCTATTGGAGGCAGAAGCAGTCATGGGTAGCTTAGGGTTAGGGTTAGGGTTAGTGTTAGGGTACGGGTTAGGTTACGGGTTCGGGTACGGCGTAGGGTATGGGTTAGTGTTAGGGTTACGGTTAGTTTGAAGGTTTGGTCTCGGTTTAGGGTACGGGTTAGGATTAGGGTTCGTGTTAGGGTTAGGGTAGGGGTTAGGGTTAGGGTACGCGTTAGGGTTAGGGTAGTTATTAAACCTATCCCACTCTCTAGATACCCCTTAGCACGTCAAGGAATATTATTTGGGGGTCCAGCCATGGAGAAGAGTTTAGACACTATGAGAAGATAAGGAACACACCCATTATCCTGAAATCACATTAGGATTCTCTTTTTAACCTGTTCCTTAATACACTAGTGCTTAGGAAATCTATTGGAGGCAGAAGCAGTCAAGGGTAGCTTAGAGTTAGGGTTACGGTTAGGGTTAGGGTTAGGGTATGGCTTAGGGTACGGGTTCGGGTACGGGTTCGGGTACGGCGTAGGGTATGGGTTAGGGTTAGGGTTAGGGTTAGTTTGAGGGTTAGGGCTCGGTTTAGGGTACGGGTTAGGATTAAGGTACGTGTTAGGGTTAGGGTAGGGGTTAGGGTTAGGGTACGCGTTAGGGTTAGGGTAGTTATTAAACCTATCCCACTCTCTAGATACCCCTTAGCACGTCAAGGAATATTATTTGGGCGTCCAGCCATGGAGAAGAGTTTAGACACTAGGAGAAGATAAGGTACACACCCATTATCAAGAAATCACATTAGGATTCTCTTTTTAACCTGTTCCTTAAAACACTAGTGCTTAGGAAATCTATTGGAGGCAGAAGCAGTCAAGGGTAGCTTAGGGATAGGGTTAGGGTACGGGTTCGGGTACGGGTTTGGGTATGGCGTAGGATATGGGTTAGGGTTAGGGTTAGGGTTAGTTTGAGGGTAAGGGCTCGGTTTAGGGTACGGGTTAGGATTAGGGTACGTGTTAGGGTTAGGGTAGGGTTTAGGGTTAGGGTACGCGTTAGGGTTAGGGTAGTTATTAAACCTATCCCACTCTCTAGATACCCCTTAGCACGTCAAGGAATATTATTTGGGTGTCCAGCCATGGAGAAAAGTTTAGACACTAGGAGAAGATAAGGAACACACCCATTATCAAGAAATCACATTAGGATTCTCTTTTTAACCTGTTCCTTAAAACACTAGTGCTTAGGAAATCTATTGGAGGCAGAAGCAGTCAAGGGTAGCTTAGGTTTATTGTTAGGGTTAGGGTTAGGGTACGGCTTAGGGTACGGGTTCGGGTACGGGTTCGAGTACGGCGTAGGGTATGGGTTAGTGTTAGGGTTAGGGTAAGTTTGAAGGTTAGGGCTCGGTTTAGGGTACGGGTTAGTATTAGGGTTCGTGTTAGGTTTAGGGTAGGGTTTAGGGTTAGGGTACGCGTTAGGGTTAGGGTAGTTATTAAACCTATCCCACTCTCTAGATACCCCTTAGCACGTCAAGGAATATTATTTGGGGGTCCAGCCATGGAGAACAGTTTAGACACTAGGAGAAGATAAGGAACACACCCATTATCCTGAAATCACATTAGGATTCTCTTTTTAACCTGTTCCTTAATACACTAGTGCTTAGGAAATCTATTGGAGGCAGAAGCAGTCAAGGGTAGCTTAGGGTTAGGCTTAGGGTTAGGGTACTTCTTAGGGTACGGTTTCGGGTACGGGTTCGGTTACGGCGTAGGGTATGGGTTAGGTTTAGGGGTAGGGTTAGTTTGAGGGTTAGGGCTCGGTTTAGGGTACGGGTTAGGATTAGTGTACGTTTTAGGGTTAGGGTAGAGGTTAGGGTTAGGGTACGCGTTAGGTTTAGGGTAGTTATTAAACCTATCCCACTCTCTAGATACCCCTTAGCACGTCAAGGAATATTATTTGGGGGTCCAGCCATGGAGAAGAGTTTAGACACTAGGAGAAGATAAGGAACACACCCTTTATCCTGAAATCACATTAGGATTCTCTTTTTAACCTGTTCCTTAATACACTAGTGCTTAGGAAATCTATTGGAGGCAGAAGCAGTCAAGGGTAGCTTAGGGTTAGGGTTAGGGTTAGGGTTAGGGTTAGGGTTAGCTTTAGGGTACCGCTTAGGGTACGGGTTCGGGTACGGCGTAGGGTATGGGTTAGGGTTAGGGTTAGGGTTAATTTGAGGGTTAGGGCTCGGTTTAGGGTACGGGTTAGGATTAGTGTACGTGTTAGGGTTAGGGTAGAGGTTAGGGTTAGGGTACGCCTTAGGGTTAGGGTAGTTATTAAACCTATCCCACTCTCTAGATACCCCTTAGCACGTCAAGGAATATTATTTGGGGGTCCAGCCATGGAGAAGAGTTTAGACACTAGGAGAAGAAAAGGAACACACCCATTATCAAGAAATCACATTAGGATTCTCTTTTTAACATGTTCCTTAAAACACTAGTGCTTAGGAAATCTATTGGAGGCAGAAGCAGTCATGGGTAGCTTAGGGTTAGGGTTAGGGTTAGTGTTAGGGTACGGGTTAGGTTACGGGTTCGGGTACGGCGTAGGGTATGGGTTAGGGTTAGGGTTAGTTTGAGTGTTAGGGCTCGGTTTAGGGTACGGGTTAGGATTAGGGTACGTGTTAGGGTTAGGGTAGGGGTTAGGGTTAGGGTACGCGTTACGGTTAGGGTAGTTATTAAACCTATCCCACTCTCTAGATACCCCTTAGCACGTCAAGGAATATTATTTGGGGGTCCAGCCATGGAGAAGAGTTTAGACACTAGGAGAAGATAAGGAACACACCCATTATCAAGAAATCACATTAGGATTCTCTTTTTAACCTGTTCCTTAAAACACTAGTGCTTAGGAAATCTATTGGAGGCAGAAGCAGTCAAGGGTAGCTTAGGGTTAGGGTTAGGGTTAGGGTACGGCTTAGGGTACGGGTTCGGGTACGGGTTCGGGTACGGGTTTGGGTATGGCGTAGGATATGGGTTAGGGTTAGGGTTAGGGTTAGTTTGAGGGTAAGGGCTCGGTTTAGGGTACGGGTTAGGATTAGGGCACGTGTTAGGGTTAGGGTAGGGTTTAGGGTTAGGGTACGCGTTAGGGTTAGGGTAGTTATTAAACCTATCCCACTCTCTAGATACCCCTTAGCACGTCAAGGAATATTATTTGGGTGTCCAGCCATGGAGAAAAGTTTAGACACTAGGAGAAGATAAGGAACACACCCATTATCAAGAAATCACATTAGGATTCTCTTTTTAACCTGTTCCTTAAAACACTAGTGCTTAGGAAATCTATTGGAGGCAGAAGCAGTCAAGGGTAGCTTAGGGTTAGGGTTAGGGTTAGGGTTAGGGTTAGGGTACGGCTTAGGGTACGGGTTTGGGTACGGGTTCATGTACGGCGTAGGGTATGGGTTAGGGTTAGGGTTAGTGTTAGTTTGAAGGTTAGGGCTCGGTTTAGGGTACGGGTTAGGATTAGGGTTCGTGTTAGGGTTAGGGTAGGGGTTAGGGTTAGGGTACGCGTTAGGGTTAGGGTAGTTATTAAACCTATCCCACTCTCTAGATACCCCTTAGCACGTCAAGGAATATTATTTGGGGGTCCAGCCATGGAGAAGAGTTTAGACACTAGGAGAAGATAAGGAACACACCCATTATCAAGAAATCACATTAGGATTCTCTTTTTAACCTGTTCCTTAAAACACTAGTGCTTAGGAAATCTATTGGAGGCAGAAGCAGTCAAGGGTAGCTTAGGGTTAGGTTTAGAGTTAGGACACGGCTTAGGGTACGGGTTCGGGTACGGGTTCGTGTACGGCGTAGGGTATGGGTTTGGGTTAGGGTTAGGGTTAGTTTGAAGGTTAGGGCTCGGTTTAGGGTACGGGTTAGGATTAGGGTTCGTGTTAGGGTTAGGGTAGGGGTTAGGGTTAGGGTACGCGTTAGGGTTAGGGTAGTTATTAAACCTATCCCACTCTCTAGATACCCCTTAGCACGTCAAGGAATATTATTTGGGTGTCCAGCCATGGAGAAGAGTTTAGACAGTAGGAGAAGATAAGGAACACACCCATTATCAAGAAATCACATTAGGATTCTCTTTTTAACCTGTTCCTTAAAACACTAGTGCTTAGGAAATCTATTGGAGGCAGAAGCAGTCAAGGGTAGCTTAGGGTTAGGGTTAGGGTTAGGGTTAGGGTTAGGGTACGGCTTAGGGTACGGGTTCGGGTACGGGTTCGTGTACGGCGTAGGGTATGGGTTAGTGTTAGGGTTACGGTTAGTTTGAAGGTTTGGTCTCGGTTTAGGGTACGGGTTAGGATTAGGGTTCGTGTTAGGGTTAGGGTAGGGGTTAGGGTTAGGGTACGCGTTAGGGTTAGGGTAGTTATTAAACCTATCCCACTCTCTAGATACCCCTTAGCACGTCAAGGAATATTATTTGGGGGTCCAGCCATGGAGAAGAGTTTAGACACTATGAGAAGATAAGGAACACACCCATTATCCTGAAATCACATTAGGATTCTCTTTTTAACCTGTTCCTTAATACACTAGTGCTTAGGAAATCTATTGGAGGCAGAAGCAGTCAAGGGTAGCTTAGAGTTAGGGTTACGGTTAGGGTTAGGGTTAGGGTATGGCTTAGGGTACGGGTTCGGGTACGGGTTCGGGTACGGCGTAGGGTATGGGTTAGGGTTAGGGTTAGGGTTAGTTTGAGGGTTAGGGCTCGGTTTAGGGTACGGGTTAGGATTAAGGTACGTGTTAGGGTTAGGGTAGGGGTTAGGGTTAGGGTACGCGTTAGGGTTAGGGTAGTTATTAAACCTATCCCACTCTCTAGATACCCCTTAGCACGTCAAGGAATATTATTTGGGCGTCCAGCCATGGAGAAGAGTTTAGACACTAGGAGAAGATAAGGTACACACCCATTATCAAGAAATCACATTAGGATTCTCTTTTTAACCTGTTCCTTAAAACACTAGTGCTTAGGAAATCTATTGGAGGCAGAAGCAGTCAAGGGTAGCTTAGGGTTAGGGTTAGGGTTAGGGTACGGCTTAGGGTACGGGTTCGGGTACGGGTTTGGGTATGGCGTAGGATATGGGTTAGGGTTAGGGTTAGGGTTAGTTTGAGGGTAAGGGCTCGGTTTAGGGTACGGGTTAGGATTAGGGTACGTGTTAGGGTTAGGGTAGGGGTTAGGGTTAGGGTACGCGTTAGGGTTAGGGTAGTTATTAAACCTATCCCACTCTCTAGATACCCCTTAGCACGTCAAGGAATATTATTTGGGTGTCCAGCCATGGAGAAAAGTTTAGACACTAGGAGAAGATAAGGAACACACCCATTATCAAGAAATCACATTAGGATTCTCTTTTTAACCTGTTCCTTAAAACACTAGTGCTTAGGAAATCTATTGGAGGCAGAAGCAGTCAAGGGTAGCTTAGGTTTATTGTTAGGGTTAGGGTTAGGGTACGGCTTAGGGTACGGGTTCGGGTACGGGTTCGAGTACGGCGTAGGGTATGGGTTAGTGTTAGGGTTAGGGTAAGTTTGAAGGTTAGGGCTCGGTTTAGGGTACGGGTTAGGATTAGGGTACGTGTTAGGGTTAGGGTAGGGGTTAGGGTTAGGGTACGCGTTAGGGTTAGGGTAGTTATTAAACCTATCCCACTCCCTAGATACCCCTTAGCACGTCAAGGAATATTATTTGGGGGTCCAGCCATGGAGAAGAGTTTAGACAGTAGGAGAAGATAAGGAACACACCCATTATCAAGAAATCACATTAGGATTCTCTTTTTAACCTGTTCCTTAAAACACTAGTGCTTAGGAAATCTATTGGAGGCAGAAGCAGTCAAGGGTAGCTTAGGGTTAGGGTTAGGGTTAGGGTTTGGGTTAGGGTACGGCTTAGGGTACGGGTTCGGGTACGGGTTCGTGTACGGCGTAGGGTATGTGTTAGGGTTAGGGTTAGGGTTAGTTTGAAGGTTAGGGCTCGGTTTAGGGTACGGGTTAGGATTAGGGTTCGTGTTAGGGTTAGGGTAGGGGTTAGGGTTAGGGTACGCGTTAGGGTTAGGGTAGTTATTAAACCTATCCCACTCTCTAGATACCCCTTAGCACGTCAAGGAATATTATTTGGGGGTCCAGCCATGGAGAAGAGTTTAGACACTAGGAGAAGATAAGGAACACACCCATTATCAAGAAATCACATTAGGATTCTCTTTTTAACCTGTTCCTTAAAACACTAGTGCTTAGGAAATCTATTGGAGGCAGAAGCAGTCAAGGGTAGCTTAGGGTTAGGGTTAGGGTTAGGGCTAGGGTTAGGACACGGCTTAGGGTACGGGTTCGGGTACGGGTTAGTGTACGGCGTAGGGTATGGGTTTGGGTTAGGTTTAGGGTTAGTTTGAAGGTTAGGGCTCGGTTTAGGGTACGGGTTAGGATTAGGGTTCGTGTTAGTGTTAGGGTAGGGGTTAGGGTTAGGGTACGCGTTAGGGTTAGGGTAGTTATTAAACCTATCCCACTCTCTAGATACCCCTTAGCACGTCAAGGAATATTATTTGGGGGTCCAGCCATGGAGAAGAGTTTAGACACTATGAGAAGATAAGGAACACACCCATTATCCTGAAATCACATTAGGATTCTCTTTTTAACCTGTTCCTTAATACACTAGTGCTTAGGAAATCTATTGGAGGCAGAAGCAGTCAAGGGTAGCTTAGAGTTAGGGTTACGGTTAGGGTTAGGGTTAGGGTATGGCTTAGGGTACGGGTTCGGGTACGGGTTCGGGTACGGCGTAGGGTATGGGTTAGGGTTAGTTTGAGGGTTAGGGCTCGGTTTAGGGTACGGGTTAGGATTAGGGTACGTGTTAGTGTTAGGGTAGTGGTTAGAGTTAGGGTACGCGTTAGGGTTATGGTAGTTATTAAACCTATCCCACTCTCTAGATACCTCTTAGCACGTCAAGGAATATTATTTGGGGGTCCAGCCATGGAGAAGAGTTTAGACACTAGGAGAAGGTAAGGAACACACCCATTATCAAGAAATCACATTAGGATTCTCTTTTTAACCTGTTCCTTAAAACACTAGTGCTTAGGAAATCTATTGGAGGCAGAAGCAGTCAAGGGTAGCTTAGGGTTAGGGTTAGGGTTAGGGCTAGGGTTAGGACACGGCTTAGGGTACGGGTTCGGGTACGGGTTCGTGTTCGGCGTAGGGTAAGGGTTTGGGTTAGGGTTAGGGTTAGTTTGAAGGTTAGGGCTCGGTTTAGGGTACGGGTTAGGATTAGGGTTCGTGTTAGGGTTAGGGTAGGGGTTAGGGTTAGGGTACGCGTTAGGGTTAGGGTAGTTATTAAACCTATCCCACACTCTAGATACCACTTAGCACGTCAAGGAATATTATTTTGGGGTCCAGCCATGGAGAAGAGTTTAGACACTAGGAGAAGATAAGGAACACACCCATTATCAAGAAATCACATTAGGATTCTCTTTTTAACCTGTTCCTTAAAACACTAGTGCTTAGGAAATCTATTGGAGGCAGAAGCAGTCAATGGTAGCTTAGGGTTAGGTTAGGGTTAGGGTTAGGTTTAGGGTACGGCTTAGGGTACGGGTTCGGGTACGGGTTCGTGTACGGCATAGGGTAGGGGTTAGGTTTAGGGTTAGGGTTAGTTTGAAGGTTAGGGCTCGGTTTAGGGTACGGGTTAGTATTAGGGTTCGTGTTAGGTTTAGGGTAGGGTTTAGGGTTAGGGTACGCGTTAGGGTTAGGGTAGTTATTAAACCTATCCCACTCTCTAGATACCCCTTAGCACGTCAAGGAATATTATTTGGGGGTCCAGCCATGGAGAACAGTTTAGACACTAGGAGAAGATAAGGAACACACCCATTATCCTGAAATCACATTAGGATTCTCTTTTTAACCTGTTCCTTAATACACTAGTGCTTAGGAAATCTATTGGAGGCAGAAGCAGTCAAGGGTAGCTTAGGGTTAGGCTTAGGGTTAGGGTACTTCTTAGGGTACGGTTTCGGGTACGGGTTCGGTTACGGCGTAGGGTATGGGTTAGGTTTAGGGGTAGGGTTAGTTTGAGGGTTAGGGCTCGGTTTAGGGTACGGGTTAGGATTAGTGTACGTTTTAGGGTTAGGGTAGAGGTTAGGGTTAGGGTACGCGTTAGGTTTAGGGTAGTTATTAAACCTATCCCACTCTCTAGATACCCCTTAGCACGTCAAGGAATATTATTTGGGGGTCCAGCCATGGAGAAGAGTTTAGACACTAGGAGAAGATAAGGAACACACCCTTTATCCTGAAATCACATTAGGATTCTCTTTTTAACCTGTTCCTTAATACACTAGTGCTTAGGAAATCTATTGGAGGCAGAAGCAGTCAAGGGTAGCTTAGGGTTAGGGTTAGGGTTAGGGTTAGGGTTAGGGTTAGCTTTAGGGTACCGCTTAGGGTACGGGTTCGGGTACGGCGTAGGGTATGGGTTAGGGTTAGGGTTAGGGTTAATTTGAGGGTTAGGGCTCGGTTTAGGGTACGGGTTAGGATTAGTGTACGTGTTAGGGTTAGGGTAGAGGTTAGGGTTAGGGTACGCCTTAGGGTTAGGGTAGTTATTAAACCTATCCCACTCTCTAGATACCCCTTAGCACGTCAAGGAATATTATTTGGGGGTCCAGCCATGGAGAAGAGTTTAGACACTAGGAGAAGAAAAGGAACACACCCATTATCAAGAAATCACATTAGGATTCTCTTTTTAACCTGTTCCTTAAAACACTAGTGCTTAGGAAATCTATTGGAGGCAGAAGCAGTCATGGGTAGCTTAGGGTTAGGGTTAGGGTTAGTGTTAGGGTACGGGTTAGGTTACGGGTTCGGGTACGGCGTAGGCTATGGGTTAGTGTTGGGGTTACGGTTAGTTTGAAGGTTTGGTCTCGGTTTAGGGTACGGGTTAGGATTAGGGTTCGTGTTAGGGTTAGGGTAGGGGTTAGGGTTAGGGTACGCGTTAGGGTTAGGGTAGTTATTAAACCTATCCCACTCTCTAGATACCCCTTAGCACGTCAAGGAATATTATTTGGGGGTCCAGCCATGGAGAAGAGTTTAGACACTATGAGAAGATAAGGAACACACCCATTATCCTGAAATCACATTAGGATTCTCTTTTTAACCTGTTCCTTAATACACTAGTGCTTAGGAAATCTATTGGAGGCAGAAGCAGTCAAGGGTAGCTTAGAGTTAGGGTTACGGTTAGGGTTAGGGTTAGGGTATGGCTTAGGGTACGGGTTCGGGTACGGGTTCGGGTACGGCGTAGGGTATGGGTTAGGGTTAGGGTTAGGGTTAGTTTGAGGGTTAGGGCTCGGTTTAGGGTACGGGTTAGGATTAAGGTACGTGTTAGGGTTAGGGTAGGGGTTAGGGTTAGGGTACGCGTTAGGGTTAGGGTAGTTATTAAACCTATCCCACTCTCTAGATACCCCTTAGCACGTCAAGGAATATTATTTGGGCGTCCAGCCATGGAGAAGAGTTTAGACACTAGGAGAAGATAAGGTACACACCCATTATCAAGAAATCACATTAGGATTCTCTTTTTAACCTGTTCCTTAAAACACTAGTGCTTAGGAAATCTATTGGAGGCAGAAGCAGTCAAGGGTAGCTTAGGGATAGGGTTAGGGTACGGGTTCGGGTACGGGTTTGGGTATGGCGTAGGATATGGGTTAGGGTTAGGGTTAGGGTTAGTTTGAGGGTAAGGGCTCGGTTTAGGGTACGGGTTAGGATTAGGGTACGTGTTAGGGTTAGGGTAGGGTTTAGGGTTAGGGTACGCGTTAGGGTTAGGGTAGTTATTAAACCTATCCCACTCTCTAGATACCCCTTAGCACGTCAAGGAATATTATTTGGGTGTCCAGCCATGGAGAAAAGTTTAGACACTAGGAGAAGATAAGGAACACACCCATTATCAAGAAATCACATTAGGATTCTCTTTTTAACCTGTTCCTTAAAACACTAGTGCTTAGGAAATCTATTGGAGGCAGAAGCAGTCAAGGGTAGCTTAGGTTTATTGTTAGGGTTAGGGTTAGGGTACGGCTTAGGGTACGGGTTCGGGTACGGGTTCGAGTACGGCGTAGGGTATGGGTTAGTGTTAGGGTTAGGGTAAGTTTGAAGGTTAGGGCTCGGTTTAGGGTACGGGTTAGTATTAGGGTTCGTGTTAGGTTTAGGGTAGGGTTTAGGGTTAGGGTACGCGTTAGGGTTAGGGTAGTTATTAAACCTATCCCACTCTCTAGATACCCCTTAGCACGTCAAGGAATATTATTTGGGGGTCCAGCCATGGAGAACAGTTTAGACACTAGGAGAAGATAAGGAACACACCCATTATCCTGAAATCACATTAGGATTCTCTTTTTAACCTGTTCCTTAATACACTAGTGCTTAGGAAATCTATTGGAGGCAGAAGCAGTCAAGGGTAGCTTAGGGTTAGGCTTAGGGTTAGGGTACTTCTTAGGGTACGGTTTCGGGTACGGGTTCGGTTACGGCGTAGGGTATGGGTTAGGTTTAGGGGTAGGGTTAGTTTGAGGGTTAGGGCTCGGTTTAGGGTACGGGTTAGGATTAGTGTACGTTTTAGGGTTAGGGTAGAGGTTAGGGTTAGGGTACGCGTTAGGTTTAGGGTAGTTATTAAACCTATCCCACTCTCTAGATACCCCTTAGCACGTCAAGGAATATTATTTGGGGGTCCAGCCATGGAGAAGAGTTTAGACACTAGGAGAAGATAAGGAACACACCCTTTATCCTGAAATCACATTAGGATTCACTTTTTAACCTGTTCCTTAATACACTAGTGCTTAGGAAATCTATTGGAGGCAGAAGCAGTCAAGGGTAGCTTAGGGTTAGGGTTAGGGTTAGGGTTAGGGTTAGGGTTAGCTTTAGGGTACCGCTTAGGGTACGGGTTCGGGTACGGCGTAGGGTATGGGTTAGGGTTAGGGTTAGGGTTAATTTGAGGGTTAGGGCTCGGTTTAGGGTACGGGTTAGGATTAGTGTACGTGTTAGGGTTAGGGTAGAGGTTAGGGTTAGGGTACGCCTTAGGGTTAGGGTAGTTATTAAACCTATCCCACTCTCTAGATACCCCTTAGCACGTCAAGGAATATTATTTGGGGGTCAAGCCATGGAGAAGAGTTTAGACACTAGGAGAAGAAAAGGAACACACCCATTATCAAGAAATCACATTAGGATTCTCTTTTTAACCTGTTCCTTAAAACACTAGTGCTTAGGAAATCTATTGGAGGCAGAAGCAGTCATGGGTAGCTTAGGGTTAGGGTTAGGGTTAGTGTTAGGGTACGGGTTAGGTTACGGGTTCGGGTACGGCGTAGGGTATGGGTTAGGGTTAGGGTTAGTTTGAGTGTTAGGGCTCGGTTTAGGGTACGGGTTAGGATTAGGGTACGTGTTAGGGTTAGGGTAGGGGTTAGGGTTAGGGTACGCGTTACGGTTAGGGTAGTTATTAAACCTATCCCACTCTCTAGATACCCCTTAGCACGTCAAGGAATATTATTTGGGGGTCCAGCCATGGAGAAGAGTTTAGACACTAGGAGAAGATAAGGAACACACCCATTATCAAGAAATCACATTACGATTCTCTTTTTAACCTGTTCCTTAAAACACTAGTGCTTAGGAAATCTATTGGAGGCAGAAGCAGTCAAGGGTAGCTTAGGGTTAGGGTTAGGGTTAGGGTTAGGGTACGGCTTAGGGTACGGGTTCGGGTACGGGTTCGAGTACGGCGTATGGTATGGGTTAGTGTTAGGGTTAGGGTAAGTTTGAAGGTTAGGGCTCGGTTTAGGGTACGGGTTAGGATTAGGGTACGTGTTAGGGTTAGGGTAGGGGTTAGGGTTAGGGTACGCGTTAGGGTTAGGGTAGTTATTAAACCTATCCCACTCTCTAGATACCACTTAGCACGTCAAGGAATATTATTTGGGGGTCCAGCCATGGAGAAGAGTTTAGACACTAGGAGAAGATAAGGAACACACCCATTATCAAGAAATCACATTAGGATTCTCTTTTTAACCTGTTCCTTAAAACACTAGTGCTTAGGAAATCTATTGGAGGCAGAAGCAGTCAAGGGTAGCTTAGGGTTAGGGTTAGGGTTAGGGTACGGCTTAGGGTACGGGTTCGGGTACGGGTTCGGGTACGGGTTTGGGTATGGCGTAGGATATGGGTTAGGGTTAGGGTTAGGGTTAGTTTGAGGGTAAGGGCTCGGTTTAGGGTACGGGTTAGGATTAGGGCACGTGTTAGGGTTAGGGTAGGGTTTAGGGTTAGGGTACGCGTTAGGGTTAGGGTAGTTATTAAACCTATCCCACTCTCTAGATACCCCTTAGCACGTCAAGGAATATTATTTGGGTGTCCAGCCATGGAGAAAAGTTTAGACACTAGGAGAAGATAAGGAACACACCCATTATCAAGAAATCACATTAGGATTCTCTTTTTAACCTGTTCCTTAAAACACTAGTGCTTAGGAAATCTATTGGAGGCAGAAGCAGTCAAGGGTAGCTTAGGGTTAGGGTTAGGGTTAGGGTTAGGGTTAGGGTACGGCTTAGGGTACGGGTTTGGGTACGGGTTCATGTACGGCGTAGGGTATGGGTTAGTGTTAGGGTTACGGTTAGTTTGAAGGTTTGGTCTCGGTTTAGGGTACGGGTTAGGATTAGGGTTCGTGTTAGGGTTAGGGTAGGGGTTAGGGTTAGGGTACGCGTTAGGGTTAGGGTAGTTATTAAACCTATCCCACTCTCTAGATACCCCTTAGCACGTCAAGGAATATTATTTGGGGGTCCAGCCATGGAGAAGAGTTTAGACACTAGGAGAAGATAAGGAACACACCCATTATCAAGAAATCACATTAGGATTCTCTTTTTAACCTGTTCCTTAAAACACTAGTGCTTAGGAAATCTATTGGAGGCAGAAGCAGTCAAGGGTAGCTTAGGGTTAGGTTTAGGGTTAGGACACGGCTTAGGGTACGGGTTCGGGTACGGGTTCGTGTACGGCGTAGGGTATGGGTTTGGGTTAGGGTTAGGGTTAGTTTGAAGGTTAGGGCTCGGTTTAGGGTACGGGTTAGGATTAGGGTTCGTGTTAGGGTTAGGGTAGGGGTTAGGGTTAGGGTACGCGTTAGGGTTAGGGTAGTTATTAAACCTATCCCACTCTCTAGATACCCCTTAGCACGTCAAGGAATATTATTTGGGTGTCCAGCCATGGAGAAGAGTTTAGACAGTAGGAGAAGATAAGGAACACACCCATTATCAAGAAATCACATTAGGATTCTCTTTTTAACCTGTTCCTTAAAACACTAGTGCTTAGGAAATCTATTGGAGGCAGAAGCAGTCAAGGGTAGCTTAGGGTTAGGGTTAGGGTTAGGGTTAGGGTTAGGGTACGGCTTAGGGTACGGGTTCGGGTACGGGTTCGTGTACGGGGTAGGGTATGGGTTAGTGTTAGGGTTACGGTTAGTTTGAAGGTTTGGTCTCGGTTTAGGGTACGGGTTAGGATTAGGGTTCGTGTTAGGGTTAGGGTAGGGGTTAGGGTTAGGGTACGCGTTAGGGTTAGGGTAGTTATTAAACCTATCCCACTCTCTAGATACCCCTTAGCACGTCAAGGAATATTATTTGGGGGTCCAGCCATGGAGAAGAGTTTAGACACTATGAGAAGATAAGGAACACACCCATTATCCTGAAATCACATTAGGATTCTCTTTTTAACCTGTTCCTTAATACACTAGTGCTTAGGAAATCTATTGGAGGCAGAAGCAGTCAAGGGTAGCTTAGAGTTAGGGTTACGGTTAGGGTTAGGGTTAGGGTATGGCTTAGGGTACGGGTTCGGGTACGGGTTCGGGTACGGCGTAGGGTATGGGTTAGGGTTAGGGTTAGGGTTAGTTTGAGGGTTAGGGCTCGGTTTAGGGTACGGGTTAGGATTAAGGTACGTGTTAGGGTTAGGGTAGGGGTTAGGGTTAGGGTACGCGTTAGGGTTAGGGTAGTTATTAAACCTATCCCACTCTCTAGATACCCCTTAGCACGTCAAGGAATATTATTTGGGCGTCCAGCCATGGAGAAGAGTTTAGACACTAGGAGAAGATAAGGTACACACCCATTATCAAGAAATCACATTAGGATTCTCTTTTTAACCTGTTCCTTAAAACACTAGTGCTTAGGAAATCTATTGGAGGCAGAAGCAGTCAAGGGTAGCTTAGGGTTAGGGTTAGGGTTAGGGTACGGCTTAGGGTACGGGTTCGGGTACGGGTTTGGGTATGGCGTAGGATATGGGTTAGGGTTAGGGTTAGGGTTAGTTTGAGGGTAAGGGCTCGGTTTAGGGTACGGGTTAGGATTAGGGTACGTGTTAGGGTTAGGGTAGGGGTTAGGGTTAGGGTACGCGTTAGGGTTAGGGTAGTTATTAAACCTATCCCACTCTCTAGATACCCCTTAGCACGTCAAGGAATATTATTTGGGTGTCCAGCCATGGAGAAAAGTTTAGACACTAGGAGAAGATAAGGAACACACCCATTATCAAGAAATCACATTAGGATTCTCTTTTTAACCTGTTCCTTAAAACACTAGTGCTTAGGAAATCTATTGGAGGCAGAAGCAGTCAAGGGTAGCTTAGGTTTATTGTTAGGGTTAGGGTTAGGGTACGGCTTAGGGTACGGGTTCGGGTACGGGTTCGAGTACGGCGTAGGGTATGGGTTAGTGTTAGGGTTAGGGTAAGTTTGAAGGTTAGGGCTCGGTTTAGGGTACGGGTTAGGATTAGGGTACGTGTTAGGGTTAGGGTAGGGGTTAGGGTTAGGGTACGCGTTAGGGTTAGGGTAGTTATTAAACCTATCCCACTCCCTAGATACCCCTTAGCACGTCAAGGAATATTATTTGGGGGTCCAGCCATGGAGAAGAGTTTAGACAGTAGGAGAAGATAAGGAACACACCCATTATCAAGAAATCACATTAGGATTCTCTTTTTAACCTGTTCCTTAAAACACTAGTGCTTAGGAAATCTATTGGAGGCAGAAGCAGTCAAGGGTAGCTTAGGGTTAGGGTTAGGGTTAGGGTTTGGGTTAGGGTACGGCTTAGGGTACGGGTTCGGGTACGGGTTCGTGTACGGCGTAGGGTATGTGTTAGGGTTAGGGTTAGGGTTAGTTTGAAGGTTAGGGCTCGGTTTAGGGTACGGGTTAGGATTAGGGTTCGTGTTAGGGTTAGGGTAGGGGTTAGGGTTAGGGTACGCGTTAGGGTTAGGGTAGTTATTAAACCTATCCCACTCTCTAGATACCCCTTAGCACGTCAAGGAATATTATTTGGGGGTCCAGCCATGGAGAAGAGTTTAGACACTAGGAGAAGATAAGGAACACACCCATTATCAAGAAATCACATTAGGATTCTCTTTTTAACCTGTTCCTTAAAACACTAGTGCTTAGGAAATCTATTGGAGGCAGAAGCAGTCAAGGGTAGCTTAGGTTTAGGGTTAGGGTTAGGGCTAGGGTTAGGACACGGCTTAGGGTACGGGTTCGGGTACGGGTTAGTGTACGGCGTAGGGTATGGGTTTGGGTTAGGTTTAGGGTTAGTTTGAAGGTTAGGGCTCGGTTTAGGGTACGGGTTAGGATTAGGGTTCGTGTTAGTGTTAGGGTAGGGGTTAGGGTTAGGGTACGCGTTAGGGTTAGGGTAGTTATTAAACCTATCCCACTCTCTAGATACCCCTTAGCACGTCAAGGAATATTATTTGGGGGTCCAGCCATGGAGAAGAGTTTAGACACTATGAGAAGATAAGGAACACACCCATTATCCTGAAATCACATTAGGATTCTCTTTTTAACCTGTTCCTTAATACACTAGTGCTTAGGAAATCTATTGGAGGCAGAAGCAGTCAAGGGTAGCTTAGAGTTAGGGTTACGGTTAGGGTTAGGGTTAGGGTATGGCTTAGGGTACGGGTTCGGGTACGGGTTCGGGTACGGCGTAGGGTATGGGTTAGGGTTAGTTTGAGGGTTAGGGCTCGGTTTAGGGTACGGGTTAGGATTAGGGTACGTGTTAGTGTTAGGGTAGTGGTTAGAGTTAGGGTACGCGTTAGGGTTAGGGTAGTTATTAAACCTATCCCACTCTCTAGATACCACTTAGCACGTCAAGGAATATTATTTGGGGGTCCAGCCATGGAGAAGAGTTTAGACACTAGGAGAAGGTAAGGAACACACCCATTATCAAGAAATCACATTAGGATTCTCTTTTTAACCTGTTCCTTAAAACACTAGTGCTTAGGAAATCTATTGGAGGCAGAAGCAGTCAAGGGTAGCTTAGGGTTAGGGTTAGGGTTAGGGCTAGGGTTAGGACACGGCTTAGGGTACGGGTTCGGGTACGGGTTCGTGTTCGGCGTAGGGTATGGGTTTGGGTTAGGGTTAGGGTTAGTTTGAAGGTTAGGGCTCGGTTTAGGGTACGGGTTAGGATTAGGGTTCGTGTTAGGGTTAGGGTAGGGGTTAGGGTTAGGGTACGCGTTAGGGTTAGGGTAGTTATTAAACCTATCCCACACTCTAGATACCACTTAGCACGTCAAGGAATATTATTTTGGGGTCCAGCCATGGAGAAGAGTTTAGACACTATGAGAAGATAAGGAACACACCCATTATCAAGAAATCACATTAGGATTCTCTTTTTAACCTGTTCCTTAAAACACTAGTGCTTAGGAAATCTATTGGAGGCAGAAGCAGTCAAGGGTAGCTTAGGGTTAGGGTTAGGGTTAGGGTTAGGTTTAGGGTACGGCTTAGGTTACGGGTTCGGGTACGGGTTCAGGTACGGCATAGGGTAGGGGTTAGGTTTAGGGTTAGGTTTAGTTTGAAGGTTAGGGCTCGGTTTAGGGTACGGGTTAGGATTAGGGTTCGTGTTAGGTTTAGGGTAGGGTTTAGGGTTAGGGTACGCGTTAGGGTTAGGGTAGTTATTAAACCTATCCCACTCTCTAGATACCCCTTAGCACATCAAGGAATATTATTTGGGGGTCCAGCCATGGAGAACAGTTTAGACACTAGGAGAAGATAAGGAACACACCCATTATTCTGAAATCACATTAGGATTCTCTTTTTAACCTGTTCCTTAATACACTAGTGCTTAGGAAATCTATTGGAGGCAGAAGCAGTCAAGGGTAGCTTAGGGTTAGGGTTTGGGTTAGGGTTAGGGTTAGGGTACGGCTTAGGGTACGGGTTCGGGTACGGGTTCGGGTACGGCGTAGGGTATGGGTTAGGTTTAGGGTTAGGGTTAGCTTGAGGGTTAGGGCTCGGTTTAGGGTACGGGTTAGGATTAGTGTACGTGTTAGGGTTAGGGTAGAGGTTAGGGTTAGGGTACGCGTTAGGGTTAAGGTAGTTATTAAACCTATCCCACTCTCTAGATACCCCTTAGCACGTCAAGGAATATTATTTGGGTGTCCAGCCATGGAGAAGAGTTTAGACACTAGGAGAAGATAAGGAACACACCCATTATCCTGAAATCACATTAGGATTCTCTTTTTAACCTGTTCCTTAATACACTAGTGCTTAGGAAATCTATTGGAGGCAGAAGCAGTCAAGGGTAGCTTAGGGTTAGGGTTAGCGTTAGGGTTAGGGTACGGCTTAGGATACGGGTTCGGGTACGGGTTCGGGTACGGCGTAGGGTATTGGTTAGGTTTAGGGTTAGGGTTAGTTTGAGGGTTAGGGCTCGGTTTAGGGTACGGGTTAGGATTAGTGTACGTGTTAGGGTTAGGGTAGAGGTTAGGGTTAGGGTACGCGTTAGGGTTAGGGTAGTTATTAAACCTATCCCACTCTCTAGATACCCCTTAGCACGTCAAGGAATATTATTTGGGGGTCCAGCCATGGAGAAGAGTTTAGACACTAGGAGAAGATAAGGAACACACCCATTATCAAGAAATCACATTAGGATTCTCTTTTTAACCTGTTCCTTAAAACACTAGTGCTTAGGAAATCTATTGGAGGCAGAAGCAGTCAAGGGTATCTTAGGGTTAGGGTTAGGGTTAGTTTTAGGGTACGGGTTAGGTTACGGGTTCGGGTACGGCGTAGGGTATGGGTTAGGGTTAGGATTAGGGTTAGTTTGAGGGTTAGGGCTCGGTTTAGGGTACGGGTTAGGATTAGGGTACGTGTTAGGGTTAGGGTAGGGGTTAGGGTTAGGGTACGCGTTAGGGTTAGGGTAGTTATTAAACCTATCCCACTCTCTAGATACCCCTTAGCACGTCAAGGAATATTATTTGGGTGTCCAGCCATGGAGAAGAGTTTAAACACTAGGAGAAGATAAGGAACACACCCATTATCAAGAAATCACATTAGGATTCTCTTTTTAACCTGTTCCTTAAAACACTAGTGCTTAGGAAATCTATTACAGGCAAAAGCAGTCAAGGGTAGCTTAGGGTTAGGGTTAGGGTTAGTGTTAGGGTACGGGTTAGGTTACGGGTTCGGGTACGGCGTAGGGTATGGGTTAGGGTTAGGGTTAGGGTTAGTTTGAGTGTTAGGGCTTGGTTTAGGGTACGGGTTAGGATTAGGGTACGTGTTAGGGTTAGGGTAGGGGTTAGGGTTAGGGTACGCGTTACGGTTAGGGTAGTTATTAAACCTATCCCACTCTCTAGATACCCCTTAGCACGTCAAGGAATATTATTTGGGGGTCCAGCCATGGAGAAGAGTTTAGACACTAGGAGAAGATAAGGAACACACCCATTATCAAGAAATCACATTACGATTCTCTTTTTAACCTGTTCCTTAAAACACTAGTGCTTAGGAAATCTATTGGAGGCAGAAGCAGTCAAGGGTAGCTTAGGGTTAGGGTTAGGGTTAGGGTTAGGGTACGGCTTAGGGTACGGGTTCGGGTACCGGTTTGGGTACGGGTTTGGGTATGGCGTAGGATATGGGTTAGGGTTAGGGTTAGGGTTAGTTTGAGGGTAAGGGCTCGGTTTAGGGTACGGGTTAGGATTAGGGCACTTGTTAGGGTTAGGGTAGGGTTTAGGGTTAGGGTACGCGTTAGGGTTAGGGTAGTTATTAAACCTATCCCACTCTCTAGATACCCCTTAGCACGTCAAGGAATATTATTTGGGTGTCCAGCCATGGAGAAAAGTTTAGACACTAGGAGAAGATAAGGAACACACCCATTATCAAGAAATCACATTAGGATTCTCTTTTTAACCTGTTCCTTAAAACACTAGTGCTTAGGAAATCTATTGGAGGCAGAAGCAGTCAAGGGTAGCTTAGGGTTAGGGTTAGGGTTAGGGTTAGGGTTAGGGTACGGCTTAGGGTACGGGTTTGGGTACGGGTTCATGTACGGCGTAGGGTATGGGTTAGGGTTAGGGTTAGTGTTAGTTTGAAGGTTAGGGCTCGGTTTAGGGTACGGGTTAGGATTAGGGTTCGTGTTAGGGTTAGGGTAGGGGTTAGGGTTAGGGTACGCGTTAGGGTTAGGGTAGTTATTAAACCTATCCCACTCTCTAGATACCCCTTAGCACGTCAAGGAATATTATTTGGGGGTCCAGGCATGGAGAAGAGTTTAGACACTAGGAGAAGATAAGGAACACACCCATTATCAAGAAATCACATTAGGATTCTCTTTTTAACCTGTTCCTTAAAACACTAGTGCTTAGGAAATCTATTGGAGGCAGAAGCAGTCAAGGGTAGCTTAGGGTTAGGTTTAGGGTTAGGACACGGCTTAGGGTACGGGTTCGGGTACGGGTTCGTGTACGGCGTAGGGTATGGGTTTGGGTTAGGGTTAGGGTTAGTTTGAAGGTTAGGGCTCGGTTTAGGGTACGGGTTAGGATTAGGGTTCGTGTTAGGGTTAGGGTAGGGGTTAGGGTTAGGGTACGCGTTAGGGTTAGGGTAGTTATTAAACCTATCCCACTCTCTAGATACCCCTTAGCACGTCAAGGAATATTATTTGGGTGTCCAGCCATGGAGAAGTGTTTAGACAGTAGGAGAAGATAAGGAACACACCCATTATCAAGAAATCACATTAGGATTCTCTTTTTAACCTGTTCCTTAAAACACTAGTGCTTAGGAAATCTATTGGAGGCAGAAGCAGTCAAGGGTAGCTTAGGGTTAGGGTTAGGGTTAGGGTTAGGGTTAGGGTACGGCTTAGGGTACGGGTTCGGGTACGGGTTCGTGTACGGCGTAGGGTATGGGTTAGTGTTAGGGTTACGGTTAGTTTGAAGGTTTGGTCTCGGTTTAGGGTACGGGTTAGGATTAGGGTTCGTGTTAGGGTTAGGGTAGGGGTTAGGGTTAGGGTACGCGTTAGGGTTAGGGTAGTTATTAAACCTATCCCACTCTCTAGATACCCCTTAGCACGTCAAGGAATATTATTTGGGGGTCCAGCCATGGAGAAGAGTTTAGACACTATGAGAAGATAAGGAACACACCCATTATCCTGAAATCACATTAGGATTCTCTTTTTAACCTGTTCCTTAATACACTAGTGCTTAGGAAATCTATTGGAGGCAGAAGCAGTCAAGGGTAGCTTAGAGTTAGGGTTACGGTTAGGGTTAGGGTTAGGGTATGGCTTAGGGTACGGGTTCGGGTACGGGTTCGGGTACGGCGTAGGGTATGGGTTAGGGTTAGGGTTAGGGTTAGTTTGAGGGTTAGGGCTCGGTTTAGGGTACGGGTTAGGATTAAGGTACGTGTTAGGGTTAGGGTAGCGGTTAGGGTTAGGGTACGCGTTAGGGTTAGGGTAGTTATTAAACCTATCCCACTCTCTAGATACCCCTTAGCACGTCAAGGAATATTATTTGGGGGTCCAGCCATGGAGAAGAGTTTAGACACTAGGAGAAGGTAAGGAACACACCCATTATCAAGAAATCACATTAGGATTCTCTTTTTAACCTGTTCCTTAAAACACTAGTGCTTAGGAAATCTATTGGAGGCAGAAGCAGTCAAGGGTAGCTTAGGTTTAGGGTTAGGGTTAGGGTTAGGGTTAGGGTACGGCTTAGGGTACGGGTTCGGGTACGGGTTCGTGTACGGCGTAGGGTATGGGTTAGGGTTAGGGTTAGGGTTAGTTTGAGTGTTAGCGCTCGGTTTAGGTTACGGGTTAGGATTAGGTTACGTGTTAGGGTTAGGGTAGGGGTTAGGGTTAGGGTACGCGTTAGGGTTAGGGTAGTTATTAAACCTATCCCACTCTCTAGATACCCCTTAGCACGTCAAGGAATATTATTTGGGCGTCCAGCCATGGAGAAGAGTTTAGACACTAGGAGAAGATAAGGTACACACCCATTATCAAGAAATCACATTAGGATTCTCTTTTTAACCTGTTCCTTAAAACACTAGTGCTTAGGAAATCTATTGGAGGCAGAAGCAGTCAAGGGTAGCTTAGGGTTAGGGTTAGGGTTAGGGTACGGCTTAGGGTACGGGTTCGGGTACGGGTTTGGGTATGGCGTAGGATATGGGTTAGGGTTAGGGTTAGGGTTAGTTTGAGGGTAAGGGCTCGGTTTAGGGTACGGGTTAGGATTAGGGTACGTGTTAGGGTAAGGGTAGGGTTTAGGGTTAGGGTACGCGTTAGGGTTAGGGTAGTTATTAAACCTATCCCACTCTCTAGATACCCCTTAGCACGTCAAGGAATATTATTTGGGTGTCCAGCCATGGAGAAAAGTTTAGACACTAGGAGAAGATAAGGAACACACCCATTATCAAGAAATCACATTAGGATTCTCTTTTTAACCTGTTCCTTAAAACACTAGTGCTTAGGAAATCTATTGGAGGCAGAAGCAGTCAAGGGTAGCTTAGGTTTATTGTTAGGGTTAGGGTTAGGGTACGGCTTAGGGTACGGGTTCGGGTACGGGTTCGAGTACGGCGTAGGGTATGGGTTAGTGTTAGGGTTAGGGTAAGTTTGAAGGTTAGGGCTCGGTTTAGGGTACGGGTTAGGATTAGGGTACGTGTTAGGGTTAGGGTAGGGGTTAGGGTTAGGGTACGCGTTAGGGTTAGGGTAGTTATTAAACCTATCCCACTCCCTAGATACCCCTTAGCACGTCAAGGAATATTATTTGGGGGTCCAGCCATGGAGAAGAGTTTAGACAGTAGGAGAAGATAAGGAACACACCCATTATCAAGAAATCACATTAGGATTCTCTTTTTAACCTGTTCCTTAAAACACTAGTGCTTAGGAAATCTATTGGAGGCAGAAGCAGTCAAGGGTAGCTTAGGGTTAGGGTTAGGGTTAGGGTTTGGGTTAGGGTACGGCTTAGGGTACGGGTTCGGGTACGGGTTCGTGTACGGCGTAGGGTATGTGTTAGGGTTAGGGTTAGGGTTAGTTTGAAGGTTAGGGCTCGGTTTAGGGTACGGGTTAGGATTAGGGTTCGTGTTAGGGTTAGGGTAGGGGTTAGGGTTAGGGTACGCGTTAGGGTTAGGGTAGTTATTAAACCTATCCCACTCTCTAGATACCCCTTAGCACGTCAAGGAATATTATTTGGGGGTCCAGCCATGGAGAAGAGTTTAGACACTAGGAGAAGATAAGGAACACACCCATTATCAAGAAATCACATTAGGATTCTCTTTTTAACCTGTTCCTTAAAACACTAGTGCTTAGGAAATCTATTGGAGGCAGAAGCAGTCAAGGGTAGCTTAGGGTTAGGGTTAGGGTTAGGGCTAGGGTTAGGACACGGCTTAGGGTACGGGTTCGGGTACGGGTTAGTGTACGGCGTAGGGTATGGGTTAGGGTTAGGGTTAGGGTTAGTTTGAAGGTTAGGGCTCGGTTTAGGGTACGGGTTAGGATTAGGGTTCGTGTTAGTGTTAGGGTAGGGGTTAGGGTTAGGGTACGCGTTAGGGTTAGGGTAGTTATTAAACCTATCCCACTCTCTAGATACCCCTTAGCACGTCAAGGAATATTATTTGGGGGTCCAGCCATGGAGAAGAGTTTAGACACTATGAGAAGATAAGGAACACACCCATTATCCTGAAATCACATTAGGATTCTCTTTTTAACCTGTTCCTTAATACACTAGTGCTTAGGAAATCTATTGGAGGCAGAAGCAGTCAAGGGTAGCTTAGAGTTAGGGTTACGGTTAGGGTTAGGGTTAGGGTATGGCTTAGGGTACGGGTTCGGGTACGGGTTCGGGTACGGCGTAGGGTATGGGTTAGGGTTAGGGTTAGGGTTAGTTTGAGGGTTAGGGCTCGGTTTAGGGTACGGGTTAGGATTAAGGTACGTGTTAGGGTTAGGGTAGGGGTTAGGGTTAGGGTACGTGTTAGGGTTAGGGTAGTTATTAAACCTATCCCACTCTCTAGATACCCCTTAGCACGTCAAGGAATATTATTTGGGGGTCCAGCCATGGAGAAGAGTTTAGACACTAGGAGAAGGTAAGGAACACACCCATTATCAAGAAATCACATTAGGATTCTCTTTTTAACCTGTTCCTTAAAACACTAGTGCTTAGGAAATCTATTGGAGGCAGAAGCAGTCAAGGGTAGCTTAGGGTTAGGGTTAGGGTTAGGGTTAGGGTTAGGGTATGGCTTAGGGTACGGGTTCGGGTACGGGTTCGTGTACGGCGTAGGGTATGGGTTAGGGTTAGGGTTAGGGTTAGTTTGAGTGTTAGCGCTCGGTTTAGGTTACGGGTTAGGATTAGGTTACGTGTTAGGGTTAGGGTAGGGGTTAGGGTTAGGGTACGCGTTAGGGTTAGGGTAGTTATTAAACCTATCCCACTCTCTAGATACCCCTTAGCACGTCAAGGAATATTATTTGGGCGTCCTGCCATGGAGAAGAGTTTAGACACTAGGAGAAGATAAGGTACACACCCATTATCAAGAAATCACATTAGGATTCTCTTTTTAACCTGTTCCTTAAAACACTAGTGCTTAGGAAATCTATTGGAGGCAGAAGCAGTCAAGGGTAGCTTAGGGTTAGGGTTAGGGTTAGGGTACGGCTTAGGGTACGGGTTCGGGTACGGGTTCGAGTACGGCGTAGGGTATGGGTTAGTGTTAGGGTTAGGGTAAGTTTGAAGGTTAGGGCTCGGTTTAGGGTACGGGTTAGGATTAGGGTACGTGTTAGGGTTAGGGTAGGGGTTAGGGTTAGGGTACGCGTTAGGGTTAGGGTAGTTATTAAACCTATCCCACTCCCTAGATACCCCTTAGCACGTCAAGGAATATTATTTGGGGGTCCAGCCATGGAGAAGAGTTTAGACACTAGGAGAAGATAAGGAACACACCCATTATCAAGAAATCACATTAGGATTCTCTTTTTAACCTGTTCCTTAAAACACTAGTGCTTAGGAAATCTATTGGAGGCAGAAGCAGTCAAGGGTAGCTTAGGGTTAGGGTTAGGGTTAGGGTTTGGGTTAGGGTACGGCTTAGGGTACGGGTTCGGGTACGGGTTCGTGTACGGCGTAGGGTATGTGTTAGGGTTAGGGTTAGGGTTAGTTTGAAGGTTAGGGCTCGGTTTAGGGTACGGGTTAGGATTAAGGTACGTGTTAGGGTTAGGGTAGGGGTTAGGGTTAGGGTACGTGTTAGGGTTAGGGTAGTTATTAAACCTATCCCACTCTCTAGATACCCCTTAGCACGTCAAGGAATATTATTTGGGGGTCCAGCCATGGAGAAGAGTTTAGACACTAGGAGAAGGTAAGGAACACACCCATTATCAAGAAATCACATTAGGATTCTCTTTTTAACCTGTTCCTTAAAACACTAGTGCTTAGGAAATCTATTGGAGGCAGAAGCAGTCAAGGGTAGCTTAGGGTTAGGGTTAGGGTTAGGGTTAGGGTTAGGGTATGGCTTAGGGTACGGGTTCGGGTACGGGTTCGTGTACGGCGTAGGGTATGGGTTAGGGTTAGGGTTAGGGTTAGTTTGAGTGTTAGCGCTCGGTTTAGGTTACGGGTTAGGATTAGGTTACGTGTTAGGGTTAGGGTAGGGGTTAGGGT
The DNA here is from genome assembly GCF_028021215.1 of Eschrichtius robustus. Lineage (NCBI taxonomy): Eukaryota > Metazoa > Chordata > Mammalia > Artiodactyla > Eschrichtiidae > Eschrichtius > Eschrichtius robustus. The sequence goes on from NW_027175420.1 coordinate 52,791, forward strand.
TAGGGTACGCGTTAGGGTTAGGGTAGTTATTAAACCTATCCCACTCTCTAGATACCCCTTAGCACGTCAAGGAATATTATTTGGGCGTCCTGCCATGGAGAAGAGTTTAGACACTAGGAGAAGATAAGGTACACACCCATTATCAAGAAATCACATTAGGATTCTCTTTTTAACCTGTTCCTTAAAACACTAGTGCTTAGGAAATCTATTGGAGGCAGAAGCAGTCAAGGGTAGCTTAGGGTTAGGGTTAGGGTTAGGGTACGGCTTAGGGTACGGGTTCGGGTACGGGTTCGAGTACGGCGTAGGGTATGGGTTAGTGTTAGGGTTAGGGTAAGTTTGAAGGTTAGGGCTCGGTTTAGGGTACGGGTTAGGATTAGGGTACGTGTTAGGGTTAGGGTAGGGGTTAGGGTTAGGGTACGCGTTAGGGTTAGGGTAGTTATTAAACCTATCCCACTCCCTAGATACCCCTTAGCACGTCAAGGAATATTATTTGGGGGTCCAGCCATGGAGAAGAGTTTAGACACTAGGAGAAGATAAGGAACACACCCATTATCAAGAAATCACATTAGGATTCTCTTTTTAACCTGTTCCTTAAAACACTAGTGCTTAGGAAATCTATTGGAGGCAGAAGCAGTCAAGGGTAGCTTAGGGTTAGGGTTAGGGTTAGGGTTTGGGTTAGGGTACGGCTTAGGGTACGGGTTCGGGTACGGGTTCGTGTACGGCGTAGGGTATGTGTTAGGGTTAGGGTTAGGGTTAGTTTGAAGGTTAGGGCTCGGTTTAGGGTACGGGTTAGGATTAGGGTTCGTGTTAGGGTTAGGGTAGGGGTTAGGGTTAGGGTACGCGTTAGGGTTAGGGTAGTTATTAAACCTATCCCACTCTCTAGATACCCCTTAGCACGTCAAGGAATATTATTTGGGGGTCCAGCCATGGAGAAGAGTTTAGACACTAGGAGAAGATAAGGAACACACCCATTATCAAGAAATCACATTAGGATTCTCTTTTTAACCTGTTCCTTAAAACACTAGTGCTTAGGAAATCTATTGGAGGCAGAAGCAGTCAAGGGTAGCTTAGGGTTAGGGTTAGGGTACGGCTTAGGGTACGGGTTCGGGTACGGGTTCGGGTACGGGTTTGGGTATGGCGTAGGATATGGGTTAGGGTTAGGGTTAGGGTTAGTTTGAGGGTAAGGGCTCGGTTTAGGGTACGGGTTAGAATTAGGGCACGTGTTAGGGTTAGGGTAGGGTTTAGGGTTAGGGTACGCGTTAGGGTTAGGGTAGTTATTAAACCTATCCCACTCTCTAGATACCCCTTAGCACGTCAAGGAATATTATTTGGGTGTCCAGCCATGGAGAAAAGTTTAGACACTAGGAGAAGATAAGGAACACACCCATTATCAAGAAATCACATTAGGATTCTCTTTTTAACCTGTTCCTTAAAACACTAGTGCTTAGGAAATCTATTGGAGGCAGAAGCAGTCAAGGGTAGCTTAGGGTTAGGGTTAGGGTTAGGGTTAGGGTTAGGGTACGGCTTAGGGTACGGGTTCGGGTACGGGTTCGTGTACGGCGTAGGGTATTGGTTAGTGTTAGGGTTAGGGTTAGTTTGAAGGTTAGGGCTCGGTTTAGGGTACGGGTTAGGATTAGGGTACGTGTTAGGGTTAGGGTAGGGGTTAGGGTTAGGGTACGCGTTAGGGTTAGGGTAGTTATTAAACCTATCCCACTCCCTAGATACCCCTTAGCACGTCAAGGAATATTATTTGGGGGTCCAGCCATGGAGAAGAGTTTAGACAGTAGGAGAAGATAAGGAACACACCCATTATCAAGAAATCACATTAGGATTCTCTTTTTAACCTGTTCCTTAAAACACTAGTGCTTAGGAAATCTATTGGAGGCAGAAGCAGTCAAGGGTAGCTTAGGGTTAGGGTTAGGGTTAGGGTTAGGGTTAGGGTTAGGGTATGGCTTAGGGTACGGGTTTGGGTACGGGTTCGTGTACGGCGTAGGGTATGTGTTAGGGTTAGGGTTAGTGTTAATTTGAAGGTTAGGGCTCGGTTTAGGGTACGGGTTAGGATTAGGGTTCGTGTTAGGGTTAGGGTAGGGGTTAGGGTTAGGGTACGCGTTAGGGTTAGGGTAGTTATTAAACCTATCCCACTCTCTAGATACCCCTTAGCATGTCAAGGAATATTATTTGGGGGTCCAGGCATGGAGAAGAGTTTAGACACTAGGAAAAGATAAGGAACACACCCATTATCAAGAAATCACATTAGGATTCTCTTTTTAACCTGTTCCTTAAAACACTAGTGCTTAGGAAATCTATTGGAGGCAGAAGCAGACAAGGGTAGCTTAGGGTTAGGTTTAGGGTTAGGGCTAGGGTTAGGACACGGCTTAGGGTACGGGTTCGGTTACGGGTTCGTGTACGGCGTAGGGTATGGGTTTGGGTTAGGGTTAGGGTTAGTTTGAAGGTTAGGGCTCGGTTTAGGGTACGGGTTAGGATTAGGGTTCGTGTTAGGGTTAGGGTAGGGGTTAGGGTTAGGGTACGCGTTAGGGTTAGGGTAGTTATTAAACCTATCCCACTCTCTAGATACCCCTTAGCACGTCAAGGAATATTATTTGGGTGTCCAGCCATGGAGAAGAGTTTAGACAGTAGGAGAAGATAAGGAACACACCCATTATCAAGAAATCACATTAGGATTCTCTTTTTAACCTGTTCCTTAAAACACTAGTGCTTAGGAAATCTATTGGAGGCAGAAGCAGTCAAGGGTAGCTTAGGGTTAGGGTTAGGGTTAGGGTTAGGGTTAGGGTACGGCTTAGGGTACGGGTTCGGGTACGGGTTCGTGTACGGCGTAGGGTATGGGTTAGTGTTAGGGTTAGGGTTAGTTTGAAGGTTTGGTCTCGGTTTAGGGTACGGGTTAGGATTAGGGTTCGTGTTAGGGTTAGGGTAGGGGTTAGGGTTAGGGTACGCGTTAGGGTTAGGGTAGTTATTAAACCTATCCCACTCTCTAGATACCCCTTAGCACGTCAAGGAATATTATTTGGGGGTCCAGCCATGGAGAAGAGTTTAGACACTATGAGAAGATAAGGAACACACCCATTATCCTGAAATCACATTAGGATTCTCTTTTTAACCTGTTCCTTAATACACTAGTGCTTAGGAAATCTATTGGAGGCAGAAGCAGTCAAGGGTAGCTTAGAGTTAGGGTTACGGTTAGGGTTAGGGTTAGGGTATGGCTTAGGGTACGGGTACGGGTACGGGTTCGGGTACGGCGTAGGGTATGGGTTAGGGTTAGGGTTAGGGTTAGTTTGAGGGTTAGGGCTCGGTTTAGGGTACGGGTTAGGATTAAGGTACGTGTTAGTGTTAGGGTAGGGGTTAGGGTTAGGGTACGCGTTAGGGTTAGGGTAGTTATTAAACCTATCCCACTCTCTAGATACCCCTTAGCACGTCAAGGAATATTATTTGGGGGTCCAGCCATGGAGAAGAGTTTAGACACTAGGAGAAGGTAAGGAACACACCCATTATCAAGAAATCACATTAGGATTCTCTTTTTAACCTGTTCCTTAAAACACTAGTGCTTAGGAAATCTATTGGAGGCAGAAGCAGTCAAGGGTAGCTTAGGGTTAGGGTTAGGGTTAGGGTACGGCTTAGGGTACGGGTTCGGGTACGGGTTCAGTTACGGGTTCGTGTACGGCGTAGGGTATGGGTTAGGGTTAGGGTTAGGGTTAGTTTGAAGGTTAGGGCTCGGTTTAGGGTACGGGTTAGGATTAGGGTTCGTGTTAGGGTTAGGGTAGGGGTTAGGGTTAGGGTACGCGTTAGGGTTAGGGTAGTTATTAAACCTATCCCACTCCCTAGATACCCCTTAGCACGTCAAGGAATATTATTTGGGGGTGCAGCCATGGAGAAGAGTTTAGACAGTAGGAGAATATAAGGAACACACCCATTATCAAGAAATCACATTAGGATTCTCTTTTTAACCTGTTCCTTAAAACACTAGTGCTTAGGAAATCTATTGGAGGCAGAAGCAGTCAAGGGTAGCTTAGGGTTAGGGTTAGGGTTAGGATTAGGGTTAGGGTACGGCTTAGGCTACGGGTTCGGGTACGGGTTCGTGTACGTCGTAGGGTATGGGTTAGGGTTAGGGTTAGGGTTAGTTTGAAGGTTAGGGCTCGGTTTAGGGTACGGGTTAGGATTAGGGTTCTTGTTAGGGTTAGGGTAGGGGTTAGGGTTAGGGTACGCGTTAGGGTTAGGGTAGTTATTAAACCTATCCCACTCTCTAGATACCCCTTAGCACGTCAAGGAATATTATTTGGGGGTCCAGCCATGGAGAAGAGTTTAGACACTATGAGAAGATAAGGAACACACCCATTATCAAGAAATCACATTAGGATTCTCTTTTTAACCTGTTCCTTAAAACACTAGTGCTTAGGAAATCTATTGGAGGCAGAAGCAGTCAAGGGTAGCTTAGGGTTAGGGTTAGGGTTAGGGCTAGGGTTAGGACACGGCTTAGGGTACGGGTTCGGGTACGGGTTCGTGTACGGCGTAGGGTATGGGTTTGGGTTAGGGTTAGGGTTCGTTTGAAGGTTAGGGCTCGGTTTAGGGTACGGGTTAGGATTAGGGTTCGTGTTAGGGTTAGGGTAGGGGTTAGGGTTAGGGTACGCGTTAGGGTTAGGGTAGTTATTAAACCTATCCCACTCTCTAGATACCCCTTAGCACGTCAAGGAATATTATTTGGGGGTCCAGCCATGGAGAAGAGTTTAGACACTAGGAGAATATAAGGAACACCCCCATTATCAAGAAATCACATTAGGATTCTCTTTTTAACCTGTTCCTTAAAACACTAGTGCTTAGGAAATCTATTGGAGGCAGAAGCAGTCAAGGGTAGCTTAGGGTTAGGGTTAGGGTTAGGGTACGGCTTAGGGTACGGGTTCGCGTACGGGTTCAGGTACGGGTTCGGGTACGGCGTAGGGTATGGGTTAGGGTTAGTGTTAGGGTTAGTTTGAAGGTTAGGGCTCGGTTTAGGGTACGGGTTAGGATTAGGGTTCGTGTTAGGGTTAGGGTAGGGGTTAGGGTTAGGGTACGCGTTAGGGTTAGGGTAGTTATTAAACCTATCCCACTCCCTAGATACCCCTTAGCACGTCAAGGAATATTTTTTGGGGGTTCAGCCATGGAGAAGAGTTTAGACAGTAGGAGAAGATAAGGAACACACCCATTATCAAGAAATCACATTAGGATTCTCTTTTTAACCTGTTCCTTAAAACACTAGTGCTTAGGAAATCTATTGGAGGCAGAAGCAGTCAAGGGTAGCTTAGGGTTAGGGTTAGGGTTAGGGTTAGGGTTAGGGTACGGCTTAGGGTACGGGTTTGGGTACGGGTTCGTGTACGGCGTAGGGTATGTGTTAGGGTTAGGGTTAGTGTTAATTTGAAGGTTAGGGCTCGGTTTAGGGTACGGGTTAGGATTAGGGTACGTGTTAGGGTTAGGGTAGGGGTTAGGGTTAGGGTACGCGTTAGGGTTAGGGTAGTTATTAAACCTATCCCACTCTCTAGATACCCCTTAGCACGTCAAGGAATATTATTTGGGGGTCCAGGCATGGAGAAGAGTTTAGACACTAGGGGAAGATAAGGAACACACCCATTATCAAGAAATCACATTAGGATTCTCTTTTTAACCTGTTCCTTAAAACACTAGTGCTTAGGAAATCTATTGGAGGCAGAAGCAGACAAGGGTAGCTTAGGGTTAGGTTTAGGGTTAGGGCTAGGGTTAGGACACGGCTTAGGGTACGGGTTCGGGTACGGGTTCGTGTACGGCGTAGGGTATGGGTTTGGGTTAGGGTTAGGGTTAGTTTGAACGTTAGGGCTCGGTTTACGGTACGGGTTAGGATTAGGGTTCGTGTTAGGGTTAGGGTAGGGGTTAGGGTTAGGGTACGCGTTAGGGTTAGGGTAGTTATTAAACCTATCCCACTCTCTAGATACCCCTTAGCACGTCAAGGAATATTATTTGGGTGTCCAGCCATGGAGAAGAGTTTAGACAGTAGGAGAAGATAAGGAACACACCCATTATCAAGAAATCACATTAGGATTCTCTTTTTAACCTGTTCCTTAAAACACTAGTGCTTAGGAAATCTATTGGAGGCAGAAGCAGTCAAGGGTAGCTTAGGGTTAGGGTTAGGGTTAGGGTTAGGGTTAGGGTACGGCTTAGGGTACGGGTTCGGGTACGGGTTCGTGTACGGCATAGGGTATGGGTTAGTGTTAGGGTTAGGGTTAGTTTGAAGGTTTGGTCTCGGTTTAGGGTACGGGTTAGGATTAGGGTTCGTGTTAGGGTTAGGGTAGGGGTTAGGGTTAGGGTACGCGTTAGGGTTAGGGTAGTTATTAAACCTATCCCACTCTCTAGATACCCCTTAGCACGTCAAGGAATATTATTTGGGGGTCCAGCCATGGAGAAGAGTTTAGACACTATGAGAAGATAAGGAACACACCCATTATCCTGAAATCACATTAGGATTCTCTTTTTAACCTGTTCCTTAATACACTAGTGCTTAGGAAATCTATTGGAGGCAGAAGCAGTCAAGGGTAGCTTAGAGTTAGGGTTACGGTTAGGGTTAGGGTTAGGGTATGGCTTAGGGTACGGGTACGGGTACGGGTTCGGGTACGGCGTAGGGTATGGGTTAGGGTTAGGGTTAGGGTTAGTTTGAGGGTTAGGGCTCGGTTTAGGGTACGGGTTAGGATTAAGGTACGTGTTAGTGTTAGGGTAGGGGTTAGGGTTAGGGTACGCGTTAGGGTTAGGGTAGTTATTAAACCTATCCCACTCTCTAGATACCCCTTAGCACGTCAAGGAATATTATTTGGGGGTCCAGCCATGGAGAAGAGTTTAGACACTAGGAGAAGGTAAGGAACACACCCATTATCAAGAAATCACATTAGGATTCTCTTTTTAACCTGTTCCTTAAAACACTAGTGCTTAGGAAATCTATTGGAGGCAGAAGCAGTCAAGGGTAGCTTAGGGTTAGGGTTAGGGTTAGGGTACGGCTTAGGGTACGGGTTCGGGTACGGGTTCAGTTACGGGTTCGTGTACGGCGTAGGGTATGGGTTAGGGTTAGGGTTAGGGTTAGTTTGAAGGTTAGGGCTCGGTTTAGGGTATGGGTTAGGATTAGGGTTCGTGTTAGGGTTAGGGTAGGGGTTAGGGTTAGGGTACGCGTTAGGGTTAGGGTAGTTATTAAACCTATCCCACTCCCTAGATACCCCTTAGCACGTCAAGGAATATTATTTGGGGGTCCAGCCATGGAGAAGAGTTTAGACAGTAGGAGAATATAAGGAACACACCCATTATCAAGAAATCACATTAGGATTCTCTTTTTAACCTGTTCCTTAAAACACTAGTGCTTAGGAAATCTATTGGAGGCAGAAGCAGTCAAGGGTAGCTTAGGGTTAGGGTTAGGGTTAGGATTAGGGTTAGGGTACGGCTTAGGGTACGGGTTCGGGTACGGGTTCGTGTACGTCGTAGGGTATGGGTTAGGGTTAGGGTTAGGGTTAGTTTGAAGGTTAGGGCTCGGTTTAGGGTACGGGTTAGGATTAGGGTTCTTGTTAGGGTTAGGGTAGGGGTTAGGGTTAGGGTACGCGTTAGGGTTAGGGTAGTTATTAAACCTATCCCACTCTCTACATACCCCTTAGCACGTCAAGGAATATTATTTGGGGGTCCAGCCATGGAGAAGAGTTTAGACACTATGAGAAGATAAGGAACACACCCATTATCAAGAAATCACATTAGGATTCTCTTTTTAACCTGTTCCTTAAAACACTAGTGCTTAGGAAATCTATTGGAGGCAGAAGCAGTCAAGGGTAGCTTAGGGTTAGGGTTAGGGTTAGGGCTAGGGTTAGGACACGGCTTAGGGTACGGGTTCGGGTACGGGTTCGTGTTCGGCGTAGGGTATGGGTTTGGGTTAGGGTTAGGGTTAGTTTGAAGGTTATGGCTCGGTTTAGGGTACGGGTTAGGATTAGGGTTCGTGTTAGGGTTAGGGTAGGGGTTAGGGTTAGGGTACGCGTTAGGGTTAGGGTAGTTATTAAACCTATCCCACTCTCTAGATACCACTTAGCACGTCAAGGAATATTATTTTGGGGTCCAGCCATGGAGAAGAGTTTAGACACTATGAGAAGATAAGGAACACACCCATTATCAAGAAATCACATTAGGATTCTCTTTTTAACCTGTTCCTTAAAACACTAGTGCTTAGGAAATCTATTGGAGGCAGAAGCAGTCAAGGGTAGCTTAGGGTTAGGGTTAGGGATAGGGTACGGCTTAGGGTACGGGTTCGGGTACGGGTTCGGGTACGGGTTTGGGTATGGCGTAGGATATGGGTTAGGGTTAGGGTTAGGGTTAGTTTGAGGGTAAGGGCTCGGTTTAGGGTACGGGTTAGGATTAGGGCACGTGTTAGGGTTAGGGTAGGGTTTAGGGTTAGGGTACGCGTTAGGGTTAGGGTAGTTATTAAACCTATCCCACTCTCTAGATACCCCTTAGCACGTCAAGGAATATTATTTGGGTGTCCAGCCATGGAGAAAAGTTTAGACACTAGGAGAAGATAAGGAACACACCCATTATCAAGAAATCACATTAGGATTCTCTTTTTAACCTGTTCCTTAAAACACTAGTGCTTAGGAAATCTATTGGAGGCAGAAGCAGTCAAGGGTAGCTTAGGGTTAGGGTTAGGGTTAGGGTTAGGGTTAGGGTACGGCTTAGCGTACGGGTTTGGGTACGGGTTCATGTACGGCGTAGGGTATGGGTTAGGGTTAGGGTTAGTGTTAGTTTGAAGGTTAGGGCTCGGTTTAGGGTACGGGTTAGGATTAGGGTTCGTGTTAGGGTTAGGGTAGGGTTTAGGGTTAGGGTACGCGTTAGGGTTAGGGTAGTTATTAAACCTATCCCACTCTCTAGATACCCCTTAGCACGTCAAGGAATATTATTTGGGGGTCCAGGCATGGAGAAGAGTTTAGACACAAGGAGAAGATAAGGAACACACCCATTATCAAGAAATCACATTAGGATTCTCTTTTTAACCTGTTCCTTAAAACACTAGTGCTTAGGAAATCTATTGGAGGCAGAAGCAGTCAAGGGTAGCTTAGGGTTAGGGTTTGGGTTAGGACACGGCTTAGGGTACGGGTTCGGGTACGGGTTCGTGTTCGGCGTAGGGTATGGGTTTGGGTTAGGGTTAGGGTTAGTTTGAAGGTTAGGGCTCGGTTTAGGGTACGGGTTAGGATTAGGGTTCGTGTTAGGGTTAGGGTAGGGGTTAGGGTTAGGGTACGCGTTAGGGTTAGGGTAGTTATTAAACCTATCCCACTCTCTAGATACCCCTTAGCACGTCAAGGAATATTATTTGGGTGTCCAGCCATGGAGAAGAGTTTAGACAGTAGGAGAAGATAAGGAACACACCCATTATCAAGAAATCACATTAGGATTCTCTTTTTAACCTGTTCCTTAAAACACTAGTGCTTAGGAAATCTATTGGAGGCAGAAGCAGTCAAGGGTAGCTTAGGGTTAGGGTTAGGGTTAGGGTTAGGGTTAGGGTACGGCTTAGGGTACGGGTTCGGTTACGGGTTCGTGTACGGCGTAGGGTATGGGTTAGTGTTAGGGTTACGGTTAGTTTGAAGGTTTGGTCTCGGTTTAGGGTACGGGTTAGGATTAGGGTTCGTGTTAGGGTTAGGGTAGGGGTTAGGGTTAGGGTACGCGTTAGGGTTAGGGTAGTTATTAAACCTATCCCACTCTCTAGATACCCCTTAGCACGTCAAGGAATATTATTTGGGGGTCCAGCCATGGAGAAGAGTTTAGACACTATGAGAAGATATGGAACACACCCATTATCCTGAAATCACATTAGGATTCTCTTTTTAACCTGTTCCTTAATACACTAGTGCTTAGGAAATCTATTGGAGGCAGAAGCAGTCAAGGGTAGCTTAGAGTTAGGGTTACGGTTAGGGTTAGGGTTAGGGTATGGCTTAGGGTACGGGTTCGGGTACGGGTTCGGGTACGGCGTAGGGTATGGGTTAGGGTTAGGGTTAGGGTTAGTTTGAGGGTTAGGGCTCGGTTTAGGGTACGGGTTAGGATTAAGGTACGTGTTAGGGTTAGGGTAGGGGTTAGGGTTAGGGTACGTGTTAGGGTTAGGGTAGTTATTAAACCTATCCCACTCTCTAGATACCCCTTAGCACGTCAAGGAATATTATTTGGGGGTCCAGCCATGGAGAAGAGTTTAGACACTAGGAGAAGGTAAGGAACACACCCATTATCAAGAAATCACATTAGGATTCTCTTTTTAACCTGTTCCTTAAAACACTAGTGCTTAGGAAATCTATTGGAGGCAGAAGCAGTCAAGGGTAGCTTAGGGTTAGGGTTAGGGTTAGGGTTAGGGTTAGGGTATGGCTTAGGGTACGGGTTCGGGTACGGGTTCGTGTACGGCGTAGGGTATGGGTTAGGGTTAGGGTTAGGGTTAGTTTGAGTGTTAGCGCTCGGTTTAGGTTACGGGTTAGGATTAGGTTACGTGTTAGGGTTAGGGTAGGGGTTAGGGTTAGGGTACGCGTTAGGGTTAGGGTAGTTATTAAACCTATCCCACTCTCTAGATACCCCTTAGCACGTCAAGGAATATTATTTGGGCGTCCTGCCATGGAGAAGAGTTTAGACACTAGGAGAAGATAAGGTACACACCCATTATCAAGAAATCACATTAGGATTCTCTTTTTAACCTGTTCCTTAAAACACTAGTGCTTAGGAAATCTATTGGAGGCAGAAGCAGTCAAGGGTAGCTTAGGGTTAGGGTTAGGGTTAGGGTACGGCTTAGGGTACGGGTTCGGGTACGGGTTCGAGTACGGCGTAGGGTATGGGTTAGTGTTAGGGTTAGGGTAAGTTTGAAGGTTAGGGCTCGGTTTAGGGTACGGGTTAGGATTAGGGTACGTGTTAGGGTTAGGGTAGGGGTTAGGGTTAGGGTACGCGTTAGGGTTAGGGTAGTTATTAAACCTATCCCACTCCCTAGATACCCCTTAGCACGTCAAGGAATATTATTTGGGGGTCCAGCCATGGAGAAGAGTTTAGACACTAGGAGAAGATAAGGAACACACCCATTATCAAGAAATCACATTAGGATTCTCTTTTTAACCTGTTCCTTAAAACACTAGTGCTTAGGAAATCTATTGGAGGCAGAAGCAGTCAAGGGTAGCTTAGGGTTAGGGTTAGGGTTAGGGTTTGGGTTAGGGTACGGCTTAGGGTACGGGTTCGGGTACGGGTTCGTGTACGGCGTAGGGTATGTGTTAGGGTTAGGGTTAGGGTTAGTTTGAAGGTTAGGGCTCGGTTTAGGGTACGGGTTAGGATTAAGGTACGTGTTAGGGTTAGGGTAGGGGTTAGGGTTAGGGTACGTGTTAGGGTTAGGGTAGTTATTAAACCTATCCCACTCTCTAGATACCCCTTAGCACGTCAAGGAATATTATTTGGGGGTCCAGCCATGGAGAAGAGTTTAGACACTAGGAGAAGGTAAGGAACACACCCATTATCAAGAAATCACATTAGGATTCTCTTTTTAACCTGTTCCTTAAAACACTAGTGCTTAGGAAATCTATTGGAGGCAGAAGCAGTCAAGGGTAGCTTAGGGTTAGGGTTAGGGTTAGGGTTAGGGTTAGGGTATGGCTTAGGGTACGGGTTCGGGTACGGGTTCGTGTACGGCGTAGGGTATGGGTTAGGGTTAGGGTTAGGGTTAGTTTGAGTGTTAGCGCTCGGTTTAGGTTACGGGTTAGGATTAGTTTACGTGTTAGGGTTAGGGTAGGGGTTAGGGTTAGGGTACGCGTTAGGGTTAGGGTAGTTATTAAACCTATCCCACTCTCTAGATACCCCTTAGCACGTCAAGGAATATTATTTGGGCGTCCTGCCATGGAGAAGAGTTTAGACACTAGGAGAAGATAAGGTACACACCCATTATCAAGAAATCACATTAGGATTCTCTTTTTAACCTGTTCCTTAAAACACTAGTGCTTAGGAAATCTATTGGAGGCAGAAGCAGTCAAGGGTAGCTTAGGGTTAGGGTTAGGGTTAGGGTACGGCTTAGGGTACGGGTTCGGGTACGGGTTCGAGTACGGCGTAGGGTATGGGTTAGTGTTAGGGTTAGGGTAAGTTTGAAGGTTAGGGCTCGGTTTAGGGTACGGGTTAGGATTAGGGTACGTGTTAGGGTTAGGGTAGGGGTTAGGGTTAGGGTACGCGTTAGGGTTAGGGTAGTTATTAAACCTATCCCACTCCCTAGATACCCCTTAGCACGTCAAGGAATATTATTTGGGGGTCCAGCCATGGAGAAGAGTTTAGACACTAGGAGAAGATAAGGAACACACCCATTATCAAGAAATCACATTAGGATTCTCTTTTTAACCTGTTCCTTAAAACACTAGTGCTTAGGAAATCTATTGGAGGCAGAAGCAGTCAAGGGTAGCTTAGGGTTAGGGTTAGGGTTAGGGTTTGGGTTAGGGTACGGGTTCGGGTACGGGTTCGTGTACGGCGTAGGGTATGTGTTAGGGTTAGGGTTAGGGTTAGTTTGAAGGTTAGGGCTCGGTTTAGGGTACGGGTTAGGATTAGGGTTCGTGTTAGGGTTAGGGTAGGGGTTAGGGTTAGGGTACGCGTTAGGGTTAGGGTAGTTATTAAACCTATCCCACTCTCTAGATACCCCTTAGCACGTCAAGGAATATTATTTGGGGGTCCAGCCATGGAGAAGAGTTTAGACACTAGGAGAAGATAAGGAACACACCCATTATCAAGAAATCACATTAGGATTCTCTTTTTAACCTGTTCCTTAAAACACTAGTGCTTAGGAAATCTATTGGAGGCAGAAGCAGTCAAGGGTAGCTTAGGGTTAGGGTTAGGGTTAGGGCTAGGGTTAGGACACGGCTTAGGGTACGGGTTCGGGTACGGGTTAGTGTACGGCGTAGGGTATGGGTTTGGGTTAGGTTTAGGGTTAGTTTGAAGGTTAGGGCTCGGTTTAGGGTACGGGTTAGGATTAGGGTTCGTGTTAGTGTTAGGGTAGGGGTTAGGGTTAGGGTACGCGTTAGGGTTAGGGTAGTTATTAAACCTATCCCACTCTCTAGATACCCCTTAGCACGTCAAGGAATATTATTTGGGGGTCCAGCCATGGAGAAGAGTTTAGACACTATGAGAAGATAAGGAACACACCCATTATCCTGAAATCACATTAGGATTCTCTTTTTAACCTGTTCCTTAATACACTAGTGCTTAGGAAATCTATTGGAGGCAGAAGCAGTCAAGGGTAGCTTAGAGTTAGGGTTACGGTTAGGGTTAGGGTTAGGGTATGGCTTAGGGTACGGGTTCGGGTACGGCGTAGGGTATGGGTTAGGGTTAGTTTGAGGGTTAGGGCTCGGTTTAGGGTACGGGTTAGGATTAGGGTACGTGTTAGGGTTAGGGTAGTGGTTAGAGTTAGGGTACGCGTTAGGGTTAGGGTAGTTATTAAACCTATCCCACTCTCTAGATACCCCTTAGCACGTCAAGGAATATTATTTGGGGGTCCAGCCATGGAGAAGAGTTTAGACACTAGGAGAAGGTAAGGAACACACCCATTATCAAGAAATCACATTAGGATTCTCTTTTTAACCTGTTCCTTAACACACTAGTGCTTAGGAAATCTATTGGAGGCAGAAGCAGTCAAGGGCAGCTTAGGGTTAGGGTTAGGGTTAGGGTACGGCTTAGGGTACGGGTTCGGGTACGGGTTCAGGTACGGGTTCGTGTACGGCGTAGGGTATGGGTTAGGGTTAGGGTTAGGGTTAGTTTGAAGGTTAGGGCTCGGTTTAGGGTACGGGTTAGGATTAGGGTTCGTGTTAGGGTTAGGGTAGGGGTTAGGGTTAGGGTACGCGTTAGGGTTAGGGTAGTTATTAAACCTATCCCACTCCCTAGATACCCCTTAGCACGTCAAGGAATATTATTTGGGGGTCCAGCCAAGGAGAAGAGTTTAGACAGTAGGAGAAGATAAGGAACACACCCATTATCAAGAAATCACATTAGGATTCTCTTTTTAACCTGTTCCTTAAAACACTAGTGCTTAGGAAATCTATTGGAGGCAGAAGCAGTCAAGGGTAGCTTAGGGTTAGGGTTAGGGTTAGGATTAGGGTTAGGGTACGGCTTAGGGTACGGGTTCGGGTACGGGTTCGTGTACGTCGTAGGGTATGGGTTGGGGTTAGGGTTAGGGTTAGTTTGAAGGTTAGGGCTCGGTTTAGGGTACGGGTAAGGATTAGGGTTCTTGTTAGGGTTAGGGTAGGGGTTAGGGTTAGGGTACGCGTTAGGGTTAGGGTAGTTATTAAACCTATCCCACTCTCTAGATACCCCTTAGCACGTCAAGGAATATTATTTGGGGGTCCAGCCATGGAGAAGAGTTTAGACACTAGGAGAAGATAAGGAACACACCCATTATCAAGAAATCACATTAGGATTCTCTTTTTAACCTGTTCCTTAAAACACTAGTGCTTAGGAAATCTATTGGAGGCAGAAGCAGTCAAGGGTAGCTTAGGGTTAGGGTTAGGGTTAGGGCTAGGGTGAGGACACGGCTTAGGGTACGGGTTCGGGTACGGTTTCGTGTTCGGCGTAGGGTATGGGTTTGGGTTAGGGTTAGGGTTAGTTTGAAGGTTAGGGCTCGGTTTAGGGTACGGGTTAGGATTAGTGTTCGTGTTAGGGTTAGGGTAGGGGTTAGGGTTAGGGTACGTGTTAGGGTGAGGGTAGTTATTAAACCTATCCCACTCTCTAGATACCCCTTAGCACGTCAAGGAATATTATTTGGGGGTCCAGCCATGGAGAAGAGTTTAGACACTAGGAGAAGATAAGGAACACCCCCATTATCAAGAAATCACATTAGGATTCTCTTTTTAACCTGTTCCTTAAAACACTAGTGCTTAGGAAATCTATTGGAGGCAGAAGCAGTCAAGGGTAGCTTAGGGTTAGGGTTAGGGTACGGCTTAGGGTACGGGTTCGGGTACGGGTTCGGGTACGGGTTTGGGTATGGCGTAGGATATGGGTTAGGGTTAGGGTTAGGGTTAGTTTGAGGGTAAGGGCTCGGTTTAGGGTACGGGTTAGAATTAGGGCACGTGTTAGGGTTAGGGTAGGGTTTAGGGTTAGGGTACGCGTTAGGGTTAGGGTAGTTATTAAACCTATCCCACTCTCTAGATACCCCTTAGCACGTCAAGGAATATTATTTGGGTGTCCAGCCATGGAGAAAAGTTTAGACACTAGGAGAAGATAAGGAACACACCCATTATCAAGAAATCACATTAGGATTCTCTTTTTAACCTGTTCCTTAAAACACTAGTGCTTAGGAAATCTATTGGAGGCAGAAGCAGTCAAGGGTAGCTTAGGGTTAGGGTTAGGGTTAGGGTTAGGGTTAGGGTACGGCTTAGGGTACGGGTTCGGGTACGGGTTCGTGTACGGCGTAGGGTATTGGTTAGTGTTAGGGTTAGGGTTAGTTTGAAGGTTAGGGCTCGGTTTAGGGTACGGGTTAGGATTAGGGTACGTGTTAGGGTTAGGGTAGGGGTTAGGGTTAGGGTACGCGTTAGGGTTAGGGTAGTTATTAAACCTATCCCACTCCCTAGATACCCCTTAGCACGTCAAGGAATATTATTTGGGGGTCCAGCCATGGAGAAGAGTTTAGACAGTAGGAGAAGATAAGGAACACACCCATTATCAAGAAATCACATTAGGATTCTCTTTTTAACCTGTTCCTTAAAACACTAGTGCTTAGGAAATCTATTGGAGGCAGAAGCAGTCAAGGGTAGCTTAGGGTTAGGGTTAGGGTTAGGGTTAGGGTTAGGGTTAGGGTATGGCTTAGGGTACGGGTTTGGGTACGGGTTCGTGTACGGCGTAGGGTATGTGTTAGGGTTAGGGTTAGTGTTAATTTGAAGGTTAGGGCTCGGTTTAGGGTACGGGTTAGGATTAGGGTACGTGTTAGGGTTAGGGTAGGGGTTAGGGTTAGGGTACGCGTTAGGGTTAGGGTAGTTATTAAACCTATCCCACTCTCTAGATACCCCTTAGCACGTCAAGGAATATTATTTGGGGGTCCAGGCATGGAGAAGAGTTTAGACACTAGGGGAAGATAAGGAACACACCCATTATCAAGAAATCACATTAGGATTCTCTTTTTAACCTGTTCCTTAAAACACTAGTGCTTAGGAAATCTATTGGAGGCAGAAGCAGACAAGGGTAGCTTAGGGTTAGGTTTAGGGTTAGGGCTAGGGTTAGGACACGGCTTAGGGTACGGGTTCGGGTACGGGTTCGTGTACGGCGTAGGGTATGGGTTTGGGTTAGGGTTAGGGTTAGTTTGAACGTTAGGGCTCGGTTTAGGGTACGGGTTAGGATTAGGGTTCGTGTTAGGGTTAGGGTAGGGGTTAGGGTTAGGGTACGCGTTAGGGTTAGGGTAGTTATTAAACCTATCCCACTCTCTAGATACCCCTTAGCACGTCAAGGAATATTATTTGGGTGTCCAGCCATGGAGAAGAGTTTAGACAGTAGGAGAAGATAAGGAACACACCCATTATCAAGAAATCACATTAGGATTCTCTTTTTAACCTGTTCCTTAAAACACTAGTGCTTAGGAAATCTATTGGAGGCAGAAGCAGTCAAGGGTAGCTTAGGGTTAGGGTTAGGGTTAGGGTACGGCTTAGGGTACGGGTTCGGGTACGGGTTCGTGTACGGCATAGGGTATGGGTTAGTGTTAGGGTTAGGGTTAGTTTGAAGGTTTGGTCTCGGTTTAGGGTACGGGTTAGGATTAGGGTTCGTGTTAGGGTTAGGGTAGGGGTTAGGGTTAGGGTACGCGTTAGGGTTAGGGTAGTTATTAAACCTATCCCACTCTCTAGATACACCTTAGCACGTCAAGGAATATTATTTGGGGGTCCAGCCATGGAGAAGAGTTTAGACACTATGAGAAGATAAGGAACACACCCATTATCCTGAAATCACATTAGGATTCTCTTTTTAACCTGTTCCTTAATACACTAGTGCTTAGGAAATCTATTGGAGGCAGAAGCAGTCAAGGGTAGCTTAGAGTTAGGGTTACGGTTAGGGTTAGGGTTAGGGTATGGCTTAGGGTACGGGTACGGGTACGGGTTCGGGTACGGCGTAGGGTATGGGTTAGGGTTAGGGTTAGGGTTAGTTTGAGGGTTAGGGCTCGGTTTAGGGTACGGGTTAGGATTAAGGTACGTGTTAGTGTTAGGGTAGGGGTTAGGGTTAGGGTACGCGTTAGGGTTAGGGTAGTTATTAAACCTATCCCACTCTCTAGATACCCCTTAGCACGTCAAGGAATATTATTTGGGGGTCCAGCCATGGAGAAGAGTTTAGACACTAGGATAAGGTAAGGAACACACCCATTATCAAGAAATCACATTAGGATTCTCTTTTTAACCTGTTCCTTAAAACACTAGTGCTTAGGAAATCTATTGGAGGCAGAAGCAGTCAAGGGTAGCTTAGGGTTAGGGTTAGGGTTAGGGTACGGCTTAGGGTACGGGTTCGGGTACGGGTTCAGTTACGGGTTCGTGTACGGCGTAGGGTATGGGTTAGGGTTAGGGTTAGGGTTAGTTTGAAGGTTAGGGCTCGGTTTAGGGTACGGGTTAGGATTAGGGTTCGTGTTAGGGTTAGGGTAGGGGTTAGGGTTAGGGTACGCGTTAGGGTTAGGGTAGTTATTAAACCTATCCCACTCCCTAGATACCCCTTAGCACGTCAAGGAATATTATTTGGGGGTCCAGCCATGGAGAAGAGTTTAGACAGTAGGAGAATATAAGGAACACACCCATTATCAAGAAATCACATTAGGATTCTCTTTTTAACCTGTTCCTTAAAACACTAGTGCTTAGGAAATCTATTGGAGGCAGAAGCAGTCAAGGGTAGCTTAGGGTTAGGGTTAGGGTTAGGATTAGGGTTAGGGTACGGCTTAGGGTACGGGTTCGGGTACGGGTTCGTGTACGTCGTAGGGTATGGGTTAGGGTTAGGGTTAGGGTTAGTTTGAAGGTTAGGGCTCGGTTTAGGGTACGGGTTAGGATTAGGGTTCTTGTTAGGGTTAGGGTAGGGGTTAGGGTTAGGGTACGCGTTAGGGTTAGGGTAGTTATTAAACCTATCCCACTCTCTAGATACCCCTTAGCACGTCAAGGAATATTATTTGGGGGTCCAGCCATGGAGAAGAGTTTAGACACTATGAGAAGATAAGGAACACACCCATTATCAAGAAATCACATTAGGATTCTCTTTTTAACCTGTTCCTTAAAACACTAGTGCTTAGGAAATCTATTGGAGGCAGAAGCAGTCAAGGGTAGCTTAGGGTTAGGGTTAGGGTTAGGGCTAGGGTTAGGACACGGCTTAGGGTACGGGTTCGGGTACGGGTTCGTGTACGGCGTAGGGTATGGGTTTGGGTTAGGGTTAGGGTTCGTTTGAAGGTTAGGGCTCGGTTTAGGGTACGGGTTAGGATTAGGGTTCGTGTTAGGGTTAGGGTAGGGGTTAGGGTTAGGGTACGCGTTAGGGTTAGGGTAGTTATTAAACCTATCCCACTCTCTAGATACCCCTTAGCACGTCAAGGAATATTATTTGGGGGTCCAGCCATGGAGAAGAGTTTAGACACTAGGAGAAGATAAGGAACACCCCCATTATCAAGAAATCACATTAGGATTCTCTTTTTAACCTGTTCCTTAAAACACTAGTGCTTAGGAAATCTATTGGAGGCAGAAGCAGTCAAGGGTAGCTTAGGGTTAGGGTTAGGGTTAGCATACGGCTTAGGGTACGGGTTAGGGTACGGGTTCGGGTACGGGTTTGGGTATGGCGTAGGATATGGGTTAGGGTTAGGGTTAGGGTTAGTTTGAGGGTAAGGGCTCGGTTTAGGGTACGGGTTAGGGTTAGGGTACGTGTTAGGGTTAGGGTAGGGTTTAGGGTTAGGGTACGCGTTAGGGTTAGGGTAGTTATTAAACCTATCCCACTCTCTAGATACCCCTTAGCACGTCAAGGAATATTATTTGGGTGTCCAGCCATGGAGAAAAGTTTAGACACTAGGAGAAGATAAGGAACACACCCATTATCAAGAAATCACATTAGGATTCTCTTTTTAACCTGTTCCTTAAAACACTAGTGCTTAGGAAATCTATTGGAGGCAGAAGCAGTCAAGAGTAGCTTAGGGTTAGGGTTAGGGTTAGGGTACGGCTTAGGGTACGGGTTCGCGTACGGGTTCAGGTACGGGTTCGGGTACGGCGTAGGGTATGGGTTAGGGTTAGTGTTAGGGTTAGTTTGAAGGTTAGGGCTCGGTTTAGGGTACGGGTTAGGATTAGGGTTCGTGTTAGGGTTAGGGTAGGGGTTAGGGTTAGGGTACGCGTTAGGGTTAGGGTAGTTATTAAACCTATCCCACTCCCTAGATACCCCTTAGCACGTCAAGGAATATTTTTTGGGGGTTCAGCCATGGAGAAGAGTTTAGACAGTAGGAGAAGATAAGGAACACACCCATTATCAAGAAATCACATTAGGATTCTCTTTTTAACCTGTTCCTTAAAACACTAGTGCTTAGGAAATCTATTGGAGGCAGAAGCAGTCAAGGGTAGCTTAGGGTTAGGGTTAGGGTTAGGGTTAGGGTTAGGGTACGGCTTAGGGTACGGGTTTGGGTACGGGTTCGTGTACGGCGTAGGGTATGTGTTAGGGTTAGGGTTAGTGTTAATTTGAAGGTTAGGGCTCGGTTTAGGGTACGGGTTAGGATTAGGGTACGTGTTAGGGTTAGGGTAGGGGTTAGGGTTAGGGTACGCGTTAGGGTTAGGGTAGTTATTAAACCTATCCCACTCTCTAGATACCCCTTAGCACGTCAAGGAATATTATTTGGGGGTCCAGGCATGGAGAAGAGTTTAGACACTAGGGGAAGATAAGGAACACACCCATTATCAAGAAATCACATTAGGATTCTCTTTTTAACCTGTTCCTTAAAACACTAGTGCTTAGGAAATCTATTGGAGGCAGAAGCAGACAAGGGTAGCTTAGGGTTAGGTTTAGGGTTAGGGCTAGGGTTAGGACACGGCTTAGGGTACGGGTTCGGGTACGGGTTCGTGTACGGCGTAGGGTATGGGTTTGGGTTAGGGTTAGGGTTAGTTTGAACGTTAGGGCTCGGTTTAGGGTACGGGTTAGGATTAGGGTTCGTGTTAGGGTTAAGGTAGGGGTTAGGGTTAGGGTACGCGTTAGGGTTAGGGTAGTTATTAAACCTATCCCACTCTCTAGATACCCCTTAGCACGTCAAGGAATATTATTTGGGTGTCCAGCCATGGAGAAGAGTTTAGACAGTAGGAGAAGATAAGGAACACACCCATTATCAAGAAATCACATTAGGATTCTCTTTTTAACCTGTTCCTTAAAACACTAGTGCTTAGGAAATCTATTGGAGGCAGAAGCAGTCAAGGGTAGCTTAGGGTTAGGGTTAGGGTTAGGGTTAGGGTTAGGGTACGGCTTAGGGTACGGGTTCGGGTACGGGTTCGTGTACGGCATAGGGTATGGGTTAGTGTTAGGGTTAGGGTTAGTTTGAAGGTTTGGTCTCGGTTTAGGGTACGGGTTAGGATTAGGGTTCGTGTTAGGGTTAGGGTAGGGGTTAGGGTTAGGGTACGCGTTAGGGTTAGGGTAGTTATTAAACCTATCCCACTCTCTAGATACCCCTTAGCACGTCAAGGAATATTATTTGGGGGTCCAGCCATGGAGAAGAGTTTAGACACTATGAGAAGATAAGGAACACACCCATTATCCTGAAATCACATTAGGATTCTCTTTTTAACCTGTTCCTTAATACACTAGTGCTTAGGAAATCTATTGGAGGCAGAAGCAGTCAAGGGTAGCTTAGAGTTAGGGTTACGGTTAGGGTTAGGGTTAGGGTATGGCTTAGGGTACGGGTACGGGTACGGGTTCGGGTACGGCGTAGGGTATGGGTTAGGGTTAGGGTTAGGGTTAGTTTGAGGGTTAGGGCTCGGTTTAGGGTACGGGTTAGGATTAAGGTACGTGTTAGTGTTAGGGTAGGGGTTAGGGTTAGGGTACGCGTTAGGGTTAGGGTAGTTATTAAACCTATCCCACTCTCTAGATACCCCTTAGCACGTCAAGGAATATTATTTGGGGGTCCAGCCATGGAGAAGAGTTTAGACACTAGGAGAAGGTAAGGAACACACCCATTATCAAGAAATCACATTAGGATTCTCTTTTTAACCTGTTCCTTAAAACACTAGTGCTTAGGAAATCTATTGGAGGCAGAAGCAGTCAAGGGTAGCTTAGGGTTAGGGTTAGGGTTAGGGTACGGCTTAGGGTACGGGTTCGGGTACGGGTTCAGTTACGGGTTCGTGTACGGCGTAGGGTATGGGTTAGGGTTAGGGTTAGGGTTAGTTTGAAGGTTAGGGCTCGGTTTAGGGTATGGGTTAGGATTAGGGTTCGTGTTAGGGTTAGGGTAGGGGTTAGGGTTAGGGTACGCGTTAGGGTTAGGGTAGTTATTAAACCTATCCCACTCCCTAGATACCCCTTAGCACGTCAAGGAATATTATTTGGGGGTCCAGCCATGGAGAAGAGTTTAGACAGTAGGAGAATATAAGGAACACACCCATTATCAAGAAATCACATTAGGATTCTCTTTTTAACCTGTTCCTTAAAACACTAGTGCTTAGGAAATCTATTGGAGGCAGAAGCAGTCAAGGGTAGCTTAGGGTTAGGGTTAGGGTTAGGATTAGGGTTAGGGTACGGCTTAGGGTACGGGTTCGGGTACGGGTTCGTGTACGTCGTAGGGTATGGGTTAGGGTTAGGGTTAGTTTGAAGGTTAGGGCTCGGTTTAGGGTACGGGTTAGGATTAGGGTTCTTGTTAGGGTTAGGGTAGGGGTTAGGGTTAGGGTACGCGTTAGGGTTAGGGTAGTTATTAAACCTATCCCACTCTCTACATACCCCTTAGCACGTCAAGGAATATTATTTGGGGGTCCAGCCATGGAGAAGAGTTTAGACACTATGAGAAGATAAGGAACACACCCATTATCAAGAAATCACATTAGGATTCTCTTTTTAACCTGTTCCTTAAAACACTAGTGCTTAGGAAATCTATTGGAGGCAGAAGCAGTCAAGGGTAGCTTAGGGTTAGGGTTAGGGTTAGGGCTAGGGTTAGGACACGGCTTAGGGTACGGGTTCGGGTACGGGTTCGTGTACGGCGTAGGGTATGGGTTTGGGTTAGGGTTAGGGTTCGTTTGAAGGTTAGGGCTCGGTTTAGGGTACGGGTTAGGATTAGGGTTCGTGTTAGGGTTAGGGTAGGGGTTAGGGTTAGGGTACGCGTTAGGGTTAGGGTAGTTATTAAACCTATCCCACTCTCTAGATACCCCTTAGCACGTCAAGGAATATTATTTGGGGGTCCAGCCATGGAGAAGAGTTTAGACACTAGGAGAAGATAAGGAACACACCCATTATCAAGAAATCACATTAGGATTCTCTTTTTAACCTGTTCCTTAAAACACTAGTGCTTAGGAAATCTATTGGAGGCAGAAGCAGTCAAGGGTAGCTTAGGGTTAGCGTTAGGGTTAGCATACGGCTTAGGGTACGGGTTAGGGTACGGGTTCGGGTACGGGTTTGGGTATGGCGTAGGATATGGGTTAGGGTTAGGGTTAGGGTTAGTTTGAGTGTAAGGGCTCGGTTTAGGGTACGGGTTAGGGTTAGGGTACGTGTTAGGGTTAGGGTAGGGTTTAGGGTTAGGGTACGCGTTAGGGTTAGGGTAGTTATTAAACCTATCCCACTTTCTAGATACCCCTTAGCACGTCAAGGAATATTATTTGGGTGTCCAGCCATGGAGAAAAGTTTAGACACTAGGAGAAGATAAGGAACACACCCATTATCAAGAAATCACATTAGGATTCTCTTTTTAACCTGTTCCTTAAAACACTAGTGCTTAGGAAATCTATTGGAGGCAGAAGCAGTCAAGAGTAGCTTAGGGTTAGGGTTAGGGTTAGGGTACGGCTTAGGGTACGGGTTCGCGTACGGGTTCAGGTACGGGTTCGGGTACGGCGTAGGGTATGGGTTAGGGTTAGGGTTAGGGTTAGTTTGAAGGTTAGGGCTCGGTTTAGGGTACGGGTTAGGATTAGGGTTCGTGTTAGGGTTAGGGTAGGGGTTAGGGTTAGGGTACGCGTTAGGGTTAGGGTAGTTATTAAACCTATCCCACTCCCTAGATACCCCTTAGCACGTCAAGGAATATTTTTTGGGGGTTCAGCCATGGAGAAGAGTTTAGACAGTAGGAGAAGATAAGGAACACACCCATTATCAAGAAATCACATTAGGATTCTCTTTTTAACCTGTTCCTTAAAACACTAGTGCTTAGGAAATCTATTGGAGGCAGAAGCAGTCAAGGGTAGCTTAGGGTTAGGGTTAGGGTTAGGGTTAGGGTTAGGGTACGGCTTAGGGTACGGGTTTGGGTACGGGTTCGTGTACGGCGTAGGGTATGTGTTAGGGTTAGGGTTAGGGTTAGTTTGAAGGTTAGGGCTCGGTTTAGGGTACGGGTTAGGATTAGGGTTCGTGTTAGGGTTAGGGTAGGGGTTAGGGTTAGGGTACGCGTTAGGGTTAGGGTAGTTATTAAACCTATCCCACTCTCTAGATACCCCTTAGCACGTCAAGGAATATTATTTGGGGGTCCAGGCATGGAGAAGAGTTTAGACACTAGGAGAAGATAAGGAACACACCCATTATCAAGAAATCACATTAGGATTCTCTTTTTAACCTGTTCCTTAAAACACTAGTGCTTAGGAAATCTATTGGAGGCAGAAGCAGACAAGGGTAGCTTAGGGTTAGGTTTAGGTTTAGGGCTAGGGTTAGGACACGGCTTAGGGTACGGGTTCGGGTACGGGTTCGTGTACGGCGTAGGGTATGGGTTTGGGTTAGGGTTAGGGTTAGTTTGAACGTTAGGGCTCGGTTTAGGGTACGGGTTAGGATTAGGGTTCGTGTTAGGGTTAGGGTAGGGGTTAGGGTTAGGGTACGCGTTAGGGTTAGGGTAGTTATTAAACCTATCCCACTCTCTAGATACCCCTAAGCACGTCAAGGAATATTATTTGGGGGTCCAGCCATGGAGAAGAGTTTAGACACTAGGAGAAGATAAGGAGCACACCCATTATCAAGAAATCACATTAGGATTCTCTTTTTAACCTGTTCCTTAAAACACTAGTGCTTAGGAAATCTATTGGAGGCAGAAGCAGTCAAGGGTAGCTTAGGGTTAGGGTTAGGGTTAGGGCTAGGGTTAGGACACGGCTTAGGGTACGGGTTCGGGTACGGGTTCGTGTTCGGCGTAGGGTATGGGTTTGGGTTAGGGTTAGGGTTAGTTTGAAGGTTAGGGCTCGGTTTAGGGTACGGGTTAGGATTAGGGTTCGTGTTAGGGTTAGGGTAGGGGTTAGGGTTAGGGTTAGGTTACGCATTAGGGTTAGGGTAGTTATTAAACCTATCCCACTCTCTAGATACCCCTTAGCACGTCAAGGAATATTATTTAGGGGTCCAGCCATGGAGAAGAGTTTAGACACTAGGAGAAGATAAGGAACACACCCATTATCAAGAAATCACATTAGGATTCTCTTTTTAACCTGTTCCTTAAAACACTAGTGCTTAGGAAATCTATTGGAGGCAGAAGCACTCAAGGGTAGCTTAGGGTTAGGGTTAGGGTTAGGGTACGGCTTAGGGTACGGGTTCAGGTACGGGTTCGGGTACGGGTTTGGGTATGGCGTAGGATATGGGTTAGGGTTAGGGTTAGGGTTAGTTTGAGGGTAAGGGCTCGGTTTAGGGTACGGGTTAGGATTAGGGTACGTGTTAGGGTTAGGGTAGGGTTTAGGGTTAGGGTACGCGTTAGGGTTAGGGTAGTTATTAAACCTATCCCACTCTCTAGATACCCCTTAGCACGTCAAGGAATATTATTTGGGTGTCCAGCCATGGAGAAAAGTTTAGACACTAGGAGAAGATAAGGAACACACCCATTATCAAGAAATCACATTAGGATTCTCTTTTTAACCTGTTCCTTAAAACACTAGTGCTTAGGAAATCTATTGGAGGCAGAAGCAGTCAAGGGTAGCTTAGGGTTAGGGTTAGGGTTAGGGTTAGGGTTAGGGTTAGGGTATGGCTTAGGGTACGGGTTCGGGTACGGGTTCGGGTACGGCGTAGGGTATGGGTTAGGGTTAGGGTTAGGGTTAGTTTGAGGGTTAGGGCTCGGTTTAGGGTACGGGTTAGGATTAGGGTACGTGTTAGTGTTAGGGTTGGGGTTAGGGTTAGGGTACGCGTTAGGGTTAGGGTAGTTATTAAACCTATCCCACTCCCTAGATACCCCTTAGCACGTCAAGGAATATTATTTGGGGGTCCAGCCATGGAGAAGAGTTTAGACAGTAGGAGAAGATAAGGAACACACCCATTATCCTGAAATCACATTAGGATTCTCTTTTTAATCTGTTCCTTAATACACTAGTGCTTAGGAAATCTATTGGAGGCAGAAGCAGTCAAGGGTAGCTTAGGGTTAGGGTTAGGTTTAGGTTTAGGGTTAGGGTTACGGTTAGGGTTAGGGTACGGCTTAGTGTACGGGTTCGGGTACGGGTTCGGGTATGGCGTAGGGTATGGGTTAGGGTTAGGTTTAGGGTTAGTTTGAGGGTTAGGGCTCGGTTTAGGTTACGGGTTAGGATTAGGGTACGTCTTAGGGTTAGGGTAGGGGTTAGGGTTAGGGTACGCGTTAGGGTTAGGGTAGTTATTAAACCTATCCCACTCCCTAGATAGCCCTTAGCACGTCAAGGAATATTATTTGGGGGTCCAGCCATGGAGAAGAGTTTAGACACTAGGAGAAGATGAGGAACACACCCATTATCAAGAAATCACATTAGGATTCTCTTTTTAACCTGTTCCTTAAAACACTAGTGCTTAGGAAATCTATTGGAGGCAGAAGCAGTCAAGGGTAGCTTAGGGTTAGGGTTAGGGTTAGGGTTAGGGTTAGGGTACGGGTTCGGGTACGGTTTCGAGTACGGGTTCGGGTATGGCGTAGGGTATGGGTTAGGGTTAGGGTTAGGGTTAGTTTGAGGGTTAGGGCTCGGTGTAGGGTACGGGTTAGGATTAGGGTACGTGTTAGGGTTAGGGTAGGGTTTAGGGTTAGGGTACGCGTTAGGGTTAGGGTAGTTATTAAACCTATCCCACTCTCTAGATACCCCTTAGCACGTCAAGGAATATTATTTGGGGGTCCAGCCATGGAGAAGAGTTTAGACACTAGGAGAAGATACGGAACACACCCATTATCAAGAAATCACATTAGGATTCTCTTTTTAACCTGTTCCTTAAAACACTAGTGCTTAGGAAATCTATTGGAGGCAGAAGCAGTCAAGGGTAGCTTAGGGTTAGGGTTAGGGTTAGGGTACGGCTTAGGGTACGGGTTCGGGTACGGGTTCGTGTACGGCGTAGGGTATGGGTTAGGGTTAGGGTTAGGGTTAGTTTGAAGGTTAGGGCTCGGTTTAGGGTACGGGTTAGGATTAGGGTTCGTGTTAGGGTTAGGGTAGGGGTTAGGGTTAGGGTACGCGTTAGGGTTAGGGTAGTTATTAAACCTATCCCACTCCCTAGATACCCCTTAGCACGTCAAGGAATATTATTTGGGGGTCCAGCCATGGAGAAGAGTTTAGACAGTAGGAGAAGATAAGGAACACACCCATTATCCTGAAATCACATTAGGATTCTCTTTTTAACCTGTTCCTTAATACACTAGTGCTTAGGAAATCTATTGGAGGCAGAAGCAGTCAAGGGTAGCTTAGGGTTAGGGTTAGGTTTAGGTTTAGGGTTAGGGTTAGTGTTAGGGTTAGGGTACGGCTTAGTATACGGGTTCGGGTACGGGTTCGGGTATGGCGTAGGGTATGGGTTAGGGTTAGGGTTAGGGTTAGTTTGAGGGTTAGGGCTCGGTTTAGGTTACGGGTTAGGATTAGGGTACGTCTTAGGGTTAGGGTAGGGGTTAGGGTTAGGGTACGCGTTAGGGTTAGGGTAGTTATTAAACCTATCCCACTCTCTAGATAACCCTTAGCACGTCAAGGAATATTATTTGGGTGTCCAGCCATGGAGAAGAGTTTAGACAGTAGGAGAAGATAAGGAACACACCCATTATCAAGAAATCACATTAGGATTCTCTTTTTAACCTGTTCCTTAAAACACTAGTGCTTAGGAAATCTATTGGAGGCAGAAGCAGTCAAGGGTAGCTTAGGGTTAGGGTTAGGGTTAGGGTTAGGGTTAGCTTTAGGGTACGGCTTAGGGTACGGGTTCGGGTACGGGTTCGGGTACGGCGTAGGGTATGGGTTAGGGTTAGGGTTAGGGTTAGTTTGAGGGTTAGGGCTCGGTTTAGGATACGGGTTAGGATTAGGGTACGTGTTAGGGTTAGGGTACGCGTTAGGGTTAGGGTAGTTATTAAACCTATCCCACTCTCTAGATACCCCTTAGCACGTCAAGGAATATTATTTGGGTGTCCAGCCTTGGAGAAGAGTTTAGACACTAGGAGAAGATAAGGAACACACACATTATCAAGAAATCACATTAGGATTCTCTTTTTAACCTGTTCCTTAAAACACTAGTGCTTAGGAAATCTATTGGAGGCAGAAGCAGTCAAGGGTAGCTTAGGGTTAGGGTTAGGGTTAGGGTACGGCTTAGGGTACGGGTTCGGGTACGGGTTCGGGTACGGGTTCGGGTACGGCGTAGGGTATGGGTTAGGTTTAGGGTTAGGGTTAGTTTGAGGGTTAGGGCTCGGTTTAGTGTACGGGTTAGGATTAGGGTACGTGTTAGGGTTAGGGTAGGGGTTAGGGTTAGGGTACGCGTTAGGGTTAGGGTAGTTATTAAACCTATCCCACTCTCTAGATACCCCTTAGCACGTCAAGGAATATTATTTGGGGGTCCAGCCATGGAGAAGAGTTTAGACACTAGGAGAAGATAAGGAACACACCCATTATCAAGAAATCACATTAGGATTCTCTTTTTAACCTGTTCCTTAAAACACTAGTGCTTAGGAAATCTATTGGAGGCAGAAGCAGTCAAGGGTAGCTTAGGGTTAGGGTTTGGGTTAGGGTACGGCTTAGGGTACGGGTTCGGGTACGGGTTCGGGTACGGGTTTGGGTATGGCGTACGATATGGGTTAGGGTTAGGGTTAGGGTTAGTTTGAGGGTTAGGGCTCGGTGTAGGGTACGGGTTAGGATTAGGGTACGTGTTAGGGTTAGGGTAGGGGTTAGGGTTAGGGTACGCG
Source organism: Eschrichtius robustus (assembly GCF_028021215.1). NCBI lineage: Eukaryota > Metazoa > Chordata > Mammalia > Artiodactyla > Eschrichtiidae > Eschrichtius > Eschrichtius robustus. The sequence continues at coordinate 80,998 of NW_027175420.1, forward strand.
TTAGGGTTAGGGTAGTTATTAAACCTATCCCACTCTCTAGATACCCCTTAGCACGTCAAGGAATATTATTTGGGTGTCCAGCCATGGAGAAGAGTTTAGACACTAGGAGAAGATAAGGAACACACCCATTATCCTGAAATCACATTAGGATTCTCTTTTTAACCTGTTCCTTAAAACACTAGTGCTTAGGAAATCTATTGGAGGCAGAAGCAGTCAAGGGTAGCTTAGGGTTAGGGTTAGGGTTAGGGTTAGGGTTAGGGTACGGCTTAGGGTACGGGTTCGGGTACGGGTTCGTGTATGGCGTAGGGTATGGGTTAGGGTTAGGGTTAGGGTTAGTTTGAAGGTTAGGGCTCGGTTTAGGGTTCGGGTTAGGATTAGGGTTCGTGTTAGGGTTATGGTAGGGGTTAGGGTTAGGGTACGCGTTAGGGTTAGGGTAGTTATTAAACCTGTCCCACTCCCTAGATACCCCTTAGCACGTCAAGGAATATTATTTGGGGGTCCAGCCATGGAGAAGAGTTTAGACACTAGGAGAAGATAAGGAACACACCCATTATCAATAAATCACATTAGGATTCTATTTTTAACCTGTTCCTTAAAACACTAGTGCTTAGGAAATCTATTGGAGGCAGAAGCAGTGAAGGGTAGCTTAGGGTTAGGGTTAGGGTTAGGGTTAGGGTTAGCTTTAGGGTACGGCTTAGGGTACGGGTTCGGGTACGGGTTCGGGTACGGCGTAGGGTATGGGTTAGGGTTAGGGTTAGGGTTAGTTTGAGGGTTGGGGCTCGGTTTAGGGTACGGGTTAGGATTAGGGTACGTGTTAGGGTTAGGGTACGCGTTAGGGTTAGGGTAGTTATTAAACCTATCCCACTCTCTAGATACCCCTTAGCACGTCAAGGAATATTATTTGGGTGTCCAGCCTTGGAGAAGAGTTTAGACACTAGGAGAAGATAAGGAACACACCCATTATCAAGAAATCACATTAGGATTCTCTTTTTAACCTGTTCTTTAAAACACTAGTGCTTAGGAAATCTATTGGAGGCAGAAGCAGTCAAGGGTAGCTTAGGGTTAGGGTTAGGTTTAGGGTTAGGGTTAGGGTTAGGGTACGGCTTAGGGTACGGTTTCGGGTACGGGTTCATGTACGGCGTAGGGTATGGGTTAGGGTTAGGGTTAGTTTGAAGGATAGGGCTCGGTTTAGGGTACGGGTTAGGATTAGGGTACGTGTTAGGGTTAGTGTAGGGGTTAGGGTTAGGGTACGCGTTAGGGTTAGGGTAGTTATTAAACCTATCCCACTCTCTAGATACCCCTTAGCACGTCAAGGAATATTATTTGGGTGTCCAGCCATGGAGAAGAGTTTAGACAGTAGGAGAAGATAAGGAACACACCCATTATCAAGAAATCACATTAGGATTCTCTTTTTAACCTGTTCCTTAAAACACTAGTGCTTAGGAAATCTATTGGAGGCAGAAGCAGTCAAGGGTAGCTTAGGGTTAGGGTTAGGGTTAGGGTACGGCTTAGGGTACGGGTTCGGGTACGGGTTCGGGTACGGCGTAGGGTATGGGTTAGGGTTAGGGTTAGGGTTAGTTTGAGTGTTAGGGCTCGGTTTAGGTTACGGTTAGGGTTAGGGTTAGGGTTAGGGTTAGGGTTAGGGTTAGGGTTAGGGTTAGGGTACGGCTTAGTGTACGGGTTCGGGTACAGGTTCGGGTATGGCGTAGGGTATGGGTTAGGGTTAGGGTTAGGGTTAGTTTGAGGGTTAGGGCTCGGTTTAGGTTACGGGTTAGGATTAGGGTACGTCTTAGGGTTAGGGTAGGGGTTAGGGTTAGGGTACGCGTTAGGGTTAGGGTAGTTATTAAACCTATCCCACTCTCTAGATAACCCTTAGCACGTCAAGGAATATTATTTGGGGGTCCAGCCATGGAGAAGAGTTTAGACACTAGGAGAAGATAAGGAACACACCCATTATCAAGAAATCACATTAGGATTCTCTTTTTAACCTGTTCCTTAAAACACTAGTGCTTAGGAAATCTATTGGAGGCAGAAGCAGTCAAGGGTAGCTTAGGGTTAGGGTTAGGGTTAGGGTACGGCTTAGGGTACGGGTTCGGGTACGGGTTCGGGTACGGCGTAGGGTATGGGTTAGGGTTAGGGTTAGGGTTAGTTTGAGGGTTAGGGCTCGGTTTAGGGTAAGGGTTAGGATTAGTGTACGTGTTAGGTTTAGGGTAGGGGTTAGGTTTAGGGTACGCATTAGGGTTAGGGTAGTTATTAAACCTATCCCACTCTCTAGATACCCCTTAGCACGTCAAGGAATATTATTTGGGGGTCCAGCCATGGAGAAGAGTTTAGACACTAGGAGAAGATAAGGAACACACCCATTATCAAGAAATCACATTAGGATTCTCTTTTTAACCTGTTCCTTAAAACACTAGTGCTTAGGAAATCTATTGGGGGCAGAAGCAGTCAAGGGTAGCTTAGGGTTAGGGTTAGGGTTAGGGTACGGCTTAGGGTACGGGTTCGGGTACGGGTTCGTGTACGGCGTAGCGTATGGGTTAGGGTTAGGGTTAGGGTTAGTTTGAAGGTTAGGGCTCGGTTTATGGTACGGGTTAGGATTAGGGTTCGTGTTAGGGTTAGGGTAGGGGTTAGGGTTAGGGTACGCGTTAGGGTTAGGGTAGTTATTAAACCTATCCCACTCCCTAGATACCCCTTAGCACGTCAAGGAATATTATTTGGGGGTCCAGCCATGGAGAAGAGTTTAGACAGTAGGAGAAGATAAGGAACACACCCATTATCCTGAAATCACATTAGGATTCTCTTTTTAACCTGTTCCTTAATACACTAGTGCTTAGGAAATCTATTGGAGGCAGAAGCTGTCAAGGGTAGCTTAGGGTTAGGGTTAGGTTTAGGTTTAGGGTTAGGGTTACGGTTAGGGTTAGGGTACGGCTTAGTGTACGGGTTCGGGTACGGGTTCGGGTATGGCGTAGGGTATGGGTTAGGGTTAGGGTTAGGGTTAGTTTGAGGGTTAGGGCTCGGTTTAGGTTACGGGTTAGGATTAGGGTACGTCTTAGGGTTAGGGTAGGGGTTAGGGTTAGGGTACGCGTTAGGGTTAGGGTAGTTATTAAACCTATCCCACTCCCTAGATAGCCCTTAGCACGTCAAGGAATATTATTTAGGGGTCCAGCCATGGAGAAGAGTTTAGACACTAGGAGAAGATGAGGAACACACCCATTATCAAGAAATCACATTAGGATTCTCTTTTTAACCTGTTCCTTAAAACACTAGTGCTTAGGAAATCTATTGGAGGCAGAAGCAGTCAAGGGTAGCTTAGGGTTAGGGTTAGGGTTAGGGTTAGGGTTAGCTTTAGGGTACGGCTTAGGGTACGGGTTCGGGTACGGGTTCGGGTACGGCGTAGGGTATGGGTTAGGGTTAGGGTTAGGGTTAGTTTGAGGGTTAGGGCTCGGTTTAGGGTACGGGTTAGGATTAGGGTACGTGTTAGGGTTAGGGTACGCGTTAGGGTTAGGGTAGTTATTAAACCTATCCCACTCTCTAGATACCCCTTAGCACGTCAAGGAATATTATTTGGGGGTCCAGCCATGGAGAAGAGTTTAGACACTAGGAGAAGATAAAGAACACACCCATTATCAAGAAATCACATTAGGATTCTCTTTTTAACCTGTTCCTTAAAACACTAGTGCTTAGGAAATCTATTGGAGGCAGAAGCAGTAAAGGGTAGCTTAGGGTTAGGGTTAGGGTTAGGGCTAGGGTTAGGACACGGCTTAGGGTACGGGTTCGGGTACGGGTTCGTGTTCGGCGTAGGTATGGGTTTGGGTTAGGGTTAGGGTTAGTTTGAAGTTTAGGGCTCGGTTTAGGGTATGGGTTAGGATTAGGGTTCGTGTTAGGGTTAGGGTAGGGGTTAGGGTTAGGGTACGCGTTAGGGTTAGGGTAGTTATTAAACCTATCCCACTCTCTAGATACCCCTTAGCACGTCAAGGAATATTATTTGGGGGTCCATCCATGGAGAAGAGTTTAGACACTAGGAGAAGATAAGGAACACACCCATTATCAAGAAATCACATTAGGATTCTCTTTTTAACCTGTTCCTTAAAACACTAGTGCTTAGGAAATCTATTGGAGGCAGAAGCAGTCAAGGGTAGCTTAGGGTTAGGGTTAGGTTTAGGGTTAGGGTTAGGGTTAGGGTACGGCTTAGGGTACGGTTTCGGGTATGGGTTCGTGTACGGCGTAGGGTATGGGTTAGGGTTAGGGTTAGTTTGAAGGTTAGGGCTCGGTTTAGGGTACGGGTTAGGATTAGGGTACGTGTTAGGGTTAAGGTAGGGGTTAGGGTGAGGGTACGCGTTAGGGTTAGGGTAGTTATTAAACCTATCCCACTCTCTAGATACCCCTTAGCACGTCAAGGAATATTTTTTGGGGGTCCAGCCATGGAGAAGAGTTTAGACACTAGGAGAAGATAAAGAACACACCCATTATCAAGAAATCACATTAGGATTCTCTTTTTAACATCTTCCCTAAAACACTAGTGCTTAGGAAATCTATTGGAGGCAGAAGCAGTAAAGGGTAGCTTAGGGTTAGGGTTAGGGTTAGGGCTAGGGTTAGGACACGGCTTAGGGTACGGGTTTGGGTACGGGTTCGTGTTCGGCGTAGGGTATGGGTTTGGGTTAGGGTTAGGGTTAGTTTGAAGTTTAGGGCTCGGTTTAGGGTACGGGTTAGGATTAGGGTTCGTGTTAGGGTTAGGGTAGGGGTTAGGGTTAGGGTACGCGTTAGGGTTAGGGTAGTTATTAAACCTATCCCACTCTCTAGATACCCCTTAGCACGTCAAGGAATATTATTTGGGGGTCCATCCATGGAGAAGAGTTTAGACACTAGGAGAAAATAAGGAACACACCCATTATCAAGAAATCACATTAGGATTCTCTTTTTAACCTGTTCCTTAAAACACTAGTGCTTAGGAAATCTATTGGAGGCAGAAGCAGTCAAGGGTAGCTTAGGGTTAGGGTTAGGGTTAGGGTACGGCTTAGGGTACGGGTTCGTGTACGGCGTAGGGTATGGGTTAGTGTTAGTGTTAGGGTTAGTTTGAAGGTTTGGTCTCGGTTTAGTGTACGGGTTAGGATTAGGGTTCGTGTTAGGGTTAGGGTAGGGGTTAGCGTTAGGGTACGCGTTAGGGTTAGGGTAGTTATTAAACCTATCCCACTCTCTAGATACCCCTTAGCACGTCAAGGAATATTATTTGGGGGTCCAGCCATGGAGAAGAGTTTAGACACTAGGAGAAGATAAGGAACACACCCATTATCCTGAAATCACATTAGGATTTTCTTTTTAACCTGTTCCTTAATACACTAGTGCTTAGGAAATCTATTGGAGGCAGAAGCAGTCAAGGGTAGCTTAGGGTTAGGGTTACGGTTAGGGTTAGGGTTAGGGTACGGCTTAGGGTACGGGTTCGGGTACGGGTTCGGGTACGGCGTAGGGTATGGGTTAGGGTTAGGGTTAGGGTTAGTTTGAGTGTTAGGGCTCGGTTTAGGTTACGGTTAGGGTTAGGGTTAGGGTTAGGGTTAGGGTTAGGGTTAGGGTTAGGGTTAGGGTTAGGGTACGGCTTAGTGTACGGGTTCGGGTACGGGTTCGGGTATGGCGTAGGGTATGGGTTAGGGTTAGGGTTAGGGTTAGTTTGAGGGTTAGGGCTCGGTTTAGGTTACGGGTTAGGATTAGGGTTCGTCTTAGGGTTAGGGTAGGGGTTAGGGTTAGGGTACGCGTTAGGGTTAGGGTAGTTATTAAACCTATCCCACTCTCTAGATAACCCTTAGCACGTCAAGGAATATTATTTGGGGGTCCAGCCATGGAGAAGAGTTTAGACACTAGGAGAAGATAAGGAACACACCCATTATCAAGAAATCACATTAGGATTCTCTTTTTAACCTGTTCCTTAAAACACTAGTGCTTTGGAAATCTATTGGAGGCAGAAGCAGTCAAGGGTAGCTTAGGGTTAGGGTTAGGGTTAGGGTACGGCTTAGGGTACGGGTTCGGGTACGGGTTCGTGTACGCTGTAGGGTATGGGTTAGGGTTAGGGTTAGGGTTAGTTTGAAGGTTAGGGCTCGGTTTAGGGTACGGGTTAGGATTAGGGTTCGTGTTAGGGTTAGGGTAGGGGTTAGGGTTAGGTTACGCGTTAGGGTTAGGGTAGTTATTAAACCTATCCCACTCTCTAGATACCCCATAGCACGTCAAGGAATATTATTTGGGGGTCCAGCCATGGAGAAGAGTTTAGACACTAGGAGAAGATAAGGAACACACCCATTATCAAGAAATCACATTAGGATTCTCTTTTTAACCTGTTCCTTAAAACACTAGTGCTTAGGAAATCTATTGGAGGCAAAAGCAGTCAAGGGTAGATTAAGGTTAGGGTTAGGGTTAGGGCTAGTGTTAGGACACGGCTTAGGGTACGGGTTCGGGTACGGGTTCGTGTACGGCGTACGGTATGGGTTTGGGTTAGGGTTAGGGTTAGTTTGAAGGTTAGGGCTCGGTTTAGGGTACGAGTTAGGATTAGGGTTCGTGTTAGGGTTAGGGGAGGGGTTAGGGTTAGGGTACGCGTTAGGGTTAGGGTAGTTATTAAACCTATCCCACTCTCTAGATACCCCTTAGCACGTCAAGGAATATTATTTGGGGGTCCAGCCATGGAGAAGAGTTTAGACACTAGGAGAAGATAAGGAACACACCCATTATCAAGAAATCACATTAGGATTCTCTTTTTAACCTGTTCCTTAAAACACTAGTGCTTAGGAAATCTATTGGAGGCAGAAGCAGTCAAGGGTAGCTTAGGGTTAGGGTTAGGTTTAGGGTACGGCTTAGGGTACGGGTTCGGGTACGGGTTCGGGTACGGGTTCGGGTACGGCGTAGGGTATGGGTTAGGTTTAGGGTTAGGGTTAGTTTGAGGGTTAGGGCTCGGTTTAGGTTACGGGTTAGGATTAGGGTACGTGTTAGGGTTAGGGTAGGTGTTAGGGTTAGGGTACGCGTTAGGGTTAGGGTAGTTATTAAACCTATCCCACACTCTAGATACCCCTTAGCACGTCAAGGAATATTATTTGGGGGTCCAGCCATGGAGAAGAGTTTAGACACTAGGAGAAGATAAGGAACACACCCATTATCAAGAAATCACATTAGGATTCTCTTTTTAACCTGTTCCTTAAAACACTAGTGCTTAGGAAATCTATTGGAGGCAGAAGCAGTCAAGGGTAGCTTAGGGTTAGGGTTAGGGCTAGGGTTAGGACACGGCTTAGGGTACGGGTTCGGGTAAGGGTTCGTGTACGGCGTAGTGTATGGCTTTGGATTAGGGTTAGGGTTAGTTTGAAGGTTAGGGCTCGGTTTAGGGTACGGGTTAGGATTAGGGTTCGTGTTAGGGATAGGGTAGGGGTTAGGGTTAGGGTACGCGTTAGGGTTAGGGTAGTTATTAAACCTATCCCACTCTCTAGATACTCCTTAGCACGTCAAGGAATATTATTTGGGGGTCCAGCCATGGAGAAGAGTTTAGACACTAGGAGAAGATAAGGAACACACCCATTATCAAGAAATCACATTAGGATTCTCTTTTTAACCTCTTCCTTAATACACTAGTGCTTCGGAAATCTATTGGAGGCAGAAGCAGTCAAGGGTAGCTTAGGGTTAGGGTTACGGTTAGGGTTAGGGTTAGGGTATGGCTTAGGGTACGGGTTCGGGTACGGGTTCGGGTACGGCGTAGGGTATGGGTTAGGGTTAGGGTTAGGGTTAGTTTGAGGGTTAGGGCTCGGTTTAGGGTACGGGTTAGGATTAGGGTACGTGTTAGGGTTAGGGTAGGGGTTAGGGTTAGGGTACGCGTTAGGGTTAGGGTAGTTATTAAACCTATCCCACTCTCTAGATACCCCTTAGCACGTCAAGGAATATTATTTGGGGGTCCAGCCATGGAGAAGAGTTTAGACACTAGGAGAAGATAAGGAACACACCCATTATCAAGAAATCACATTAGGATTCTCTTTTTAACCTGTTCCTTAAAACACTAGTGCTTAGGAAATCTATTGGAGGCAGAAGCAGTCAAGGGTAGCTTAGGGTTAGGGTTAGGGTTAGGGTACGGCTTAGGGTACGGGTTCGGGTACGGGTTCGGGTACGGCGTAGGGTATGGGTTAGGTTTAGGGTTAGGGTTAGTTTGAGGGTTAGGGCTCGGTTTAGGTTACGTGTTAGGATTAGGGTACGTGTTAGGGTTAGGGTAGGGGTTAGGGTTAGGGTACGCATTAGGGTTAGGGTAGTTATTAAACATATCCCACTCTCTAGATACCCCTTAGCACGTCAAGGAATATTATTTGGGGGTGCAGCCATGGAGAAGAGTTTAGACACTAGGAGAAGATAAGGAACACACCCATTATCAATAAATCACATTAGGATTCTCTTTTTAACCTGTTCCTTAAAACACTAGTGCTTAGGAAATCTATTGGAGGCAGAAGCAGTCAAGGGTAGCTTAGGGTTAGGGTTTGGGTTAGGGTACGGCTTAGGGTACGGGTTCGGGTACGGGTTCGGGTACGCGTTTGGGTATGGCGTAGGATATGGGTTAGGGTTAGGGTTAGTTTGAAGGTTAGGGCTCGGTTTAGGGTACGGTTTAGTATTAGGGTACGTCTTAGGGTTAGGGTAGGGGTTAGGGTTAGGGTACGCGTTAGGGTTAGGGTAGTTATTAAACCTATCCCACTCTCTAGATACCCCTTAGCACGTCAAGGAATATTATTTGGGGGTCCAGCCATGGAGAAGAGTTTAGACACTAGGAGAAGATAAGGAACACACCCATTATCAAGAAATCACATTAGGATTCTCTTTTTAACCTGTTCCTTAAAACACTAGTGCTTAGGAAATCTATTGGAGGCAGAAGCAGTCAAGGGTAGCTTAGGGTTAGGGTTAGGGTTAGGGTACGGCTTAGGGTACGGGTTCGGGTACGGGTTCGTGTACGGCGTAGCGTATGGGTTAGGGTTAGGGTTAGGGTTAGTTTGAAGGTTAAGGCTCGGTTTAGGGTACGGGTTAGGATTAGGGTTCGTGTTAGGGTTAGGGTAGGGGTTAGGGTTAGGGTACGCGTTAGGGTTAGGGTAGTTATTAAACCTATCCCACTCCCTAGATACCCCTTAGCACGTCAAGGAATATTATTTGGGGGTCCAGCCATGGAGAAGAGTTTAGACAGTAGGAGAATATAAGGAACACACCCATTATCCTGAAATCACATTAGGATTCTCTTTTTAACCTGTTCCTTAATACACTAGTGCTTAGGAAATCTATTGGAGGCAGAAGCAGTCAAGGGTAGCTTAGGGTTAGGGTTAGGTTTAGGTTTAGGGTTAGGGTTATGGTTAGGGTTAGGTACGGCTTAGTGTACGGGTTCGGGTACGGGTTCGGTTATGGCGTAGGGTATGGGTTAGGGTTAGGGTTAGGGTTAGTTTGAGGGTTAGGGCTCGGTTTAGGTTACGGGTTAGGATTAGGGTACGTCTTAGGGTTAGGGTAGAGGTTAGGGTTAGGGTACGCGTTAGGGTTAGGGTAGTTATTAAACCTATCCCACTCTCTAGATAACCCTTAGCACGTCAAGGAATATTATTTGGGGGTCCAGCCATGGAGAAGAGTTTAGACACTAGGAGAAGATAAGGAACACACCCATTATCAAGAAATCACATTAGGATTCTCTTTTTAACCTGTTCCTTAAAACACTAGTGCTTAGGAAATCTATTGGAGGCAGAAGCAGTCAAGGGTAGCTTAGGGTTAGGGTTAGGGTTAGGGTACGGCTTAGGGTACGGGTTCGGGTATGGGTTCGGGTACGGCGTAGGGTATGGGTTAGGTTTAGGGTTAGGGTTAGTTTGAGGGTTAGGGCTCGGTTTAGGTTACGTGTTAGGATTAGTGTACGTGTTAGGGTTAGGGTAGGGGTTAGGGTTAGGGTACGCGTTAGGGTTAGGGTAGTTATTAAACATATCCCACTCTCTAGATACCCCTTAGCACGTCAAGGAATATTATTTGGGGGTGCAGCCATGGAGAAGAGTTTAGACACTAAGAGAAGATAAGGAACACACCCATTATCAATAAATCACATTAGGATTCTCTTTTTAACCTGTTCCTTAAAACACTAGTGCTTAGGAAATCTATTGGAGGCAGAAGCAGTCAAGGGTAGCTTAGGGTTAGGGTTTGGGTTCGGGTACGGCTTAGGGTACGGGTTCGGGTACGGGTTCGGGTACGCGTTTGTGTATGGCGTAGGATATGGGTTAGGGTTAGGGTTAGTTTGAGGGTTAGGGCTCGGTTTAGGGTACGGGTTAGGATTAGGGTACGTCTTAGGGTTAGGGTAGGGGTTAGGGTTAGGGTACGCGTTAGGGTTAGGGTAGTTATTAAACCTATCACACTCTCTAGATACCCCTTAGCACGTCAAGGAATATTATTTGGGGGTCCAGCCATGGAGAAGAGTTTAGACACTAGGAGAAGATAAGGAACACACCCATTATCAAGAAATCACATTAGGATTCTCTTTTTAACCTGTTCCTTAAAACACTAGTGCTTAGGAAATCTATTGGAGGCAGAAGCAGTCAAGGGTAGCTTAGGATTAGTGTTAGGGTTAGGGTACGGCTTAGGGTACGGGTTCGGGTACGGGTTCGTGTACGGCGTAGCGTATGGGTTAGGGTTAGGGTTAGGGTTAGTTTGAAGGTTAGGGCTCGGTTTAGGGTACGGGTTAGGATTAGGGTTCGTGTTAGGGTTAGGGTAGGGGTTAGGGTTAGGGTACGCGTTAGGGTTAGGGTAGTTATTAAACCTATCCCACTCCCTAGATACCCCTTAGCACGTCAAGGAATATTATTTGGGGGTCCAGCCATGGAGAAGAGTTTAGACAGTAGGAGAAGATAAGGAACACACCCATTATCCTGAAATCACATTAGGATTCTCTTTTTAACCTGTTCCTTAATACACTAGTGCTTAGGAAATCTATTGGAGGCAGAAGCAGTCAAGGGTAGCTTAGGGTTAGGGTTAGGTTTAGGTTTAGGGTTAGGGTTATGGTTAGGGTTAGGTACGGCTTAGTGTACGGGTTCGGGTACGCGTTCTGTTATGGCGTAGGGTATGGGTTAGGTTTAGGGTTAGGGTTAGTTTGAGGGTTAGGGCTCGGTTTAGGTTACGGGTTAGGATTAGGGTACGTCTTAGGGTTAGGGTAGAGGTTAGGGTTAGGGTACGCGTTAGGGTTAGGGTAGTTATTAAACCTATCCCACTCTCTAGATACCCCTTAGCACGTCAAGGAATATTATTTGGGTGTCCAGCCATGGAGAAGAGTTTAGACACTAGGAGAAGATAAGGAACACACCCATTATCAAGAAATCACATTAGGATTCTCTTTTTAACCTGTTCCTTAAAACACTAGTGCTTAGGAAATCTATTGGAGGCAGAAGCAGTCAAGGGTAGCTTAGGGTTAGGGTTAGGGTTAGGGTTAGGGTTAGCTTTAGGGTACGGCTTAGGGTACGGGTTCGGGTACGGGTTCGGGTACGGCGTAGGGTATGGGTTAGGGTTAGGGTTAGGGTTAGTTTGAGGGTTAGGGCTCGGTTTAGGGTACGGGTTAGGATTAGGGTACGTGTTAGGGTTAGGGTACGCGTTAGGGTTAGGGTAGTTATTAAACCTATCCCACTCTCTAGATACCCCTTAGCACGTCAAGGAATATTATTTGGGTGTCCAGCCATGGAGAAGTGTTTAGACACTAGGAGAAGATAAGGAACACACCCATTATCAAGAAATCACATTAGGATTCTCTTTTTAACCTGTTCCTTAAAACACTAGTGCTTAGGAAATCTATTGGAGGCAGAAGCAGTCAAGGGTAGCTTAGGGTTAGGGTTAGGTTTAGGGTTAGGGTTAGGGTTAGGGTACGAATTAGGGTACGGTTTCGGGTACGGGTTCGTGTACGGCGTAGGGTATGGGTTAGGGTTAGGTTTAGTTTGAAGGTTAGGGCTCGGTTTAGGGTACGGGTTAGGATTAGGGTACGTGTTAGGGTTAGGGTAGGGGTTAGGGTTAGGGTACGCGTTAGGGTTAGGGTAGTTATTAAACCTATCCCACTCTCTAGATACCCCTTAGCACGTCAAGGAATATTTTTTGGGGGTCCAGCCATGGAGAAGAGTTTAGACACTAGGAGAAGATAAAGAACACACCCATTATCAAGAAATCACATTAGGATTCTCTTTTTAACCTGTTCCTTAAAACACTAGTGCTTAGGAAATCTATTGGAGGCAGAAGCAGTCAAGGGTAGCTTAGGGTTAGGGTTTGGGTTAGGGTACGGCTTAGGGTTAGGGTACGTGTTAGGGTTAGGGTAGGGGTTAGGGTTAGGGTACGCGTTAGGGTTAGGGTAGTTATTAAACCTATCCCACTCTCTAGATACCCCTTAGCACGTCAAGGAATATTATTTGGGGGTCCAGCCATGGAGAAGAGTTTAGACACTAGGAGAAGATAAGGAACACACCCATTATCAATAAATCACATTAGGATTCTCTTTTTAACCTGTTCCTTAAAACACTACTGCTTAGGAAATCTATTGGAGGCAGAAGCAGTCAAGGGTAGCTTAGGGTTAGGGTTTGGGTTAGGGTACGGCTTAGGGTTAGGGTACGTGTTAGGGTTAGGGTACGGGTTAGGGTTAGGGTACGCGTTAGGGTTAGGGTAGTTATTAAACCTATCCCACTCTCTAGATACCCCTTAGCACGTCAAGGAATATTATTTGGGGTTCCAGCCATGGAGAAGAGTTTAGACACTAGGAGAAGATAAGGAACACACCCATTATCAAGAAATCACATTAGGATTCTCTTTTTAACCTGTTCCTTAAAACACTAGTGCTTAGGAAATCTATTGGAGGCAGAAGCAGTCAAGGGTAGCTTAGGGTTAGGGTTTGGGTTAGGGTACGGATTAGGGTACGGGTTCGGGTACGGTTTCGGGTACGGGTTTGTGTATGGCGTACGATATGGGTTAGGGTTAGGGTTAGGGTTAGTTTGAGGGTTAGGGCTCGGTGTAGGGTACGGGTTAGGATTAGGGTACGTGTTAGGGTTAGGGTAGGGGTTAGGGTTAGGGTACGCGTTAGGGTTAGGGTAGTTATTAAACCTATCCCACTCTCTAGATACCCCTTAGCACGTCAAGGAATATTATTTGGGTGTCCAGCCATGGAGAAGAGTTTAGACACTAGGAGAAGATAAGGAACACACCCATTATCAAGAATTCACATTAGGATTCTCTTTTTAACCTGTTCCTTAAAACACTAGTGCTTAGGAAATCTATTGGAGGCAGAAGCAGTCAAGGGTAGCTTAGGGTTAGGGTTAGGGTTAGGGTTAGGGTTAGGGTACGGCTTAGGGTACGGGTTCGGGTACGGGTTCGTGTATGGCGTAGGGTATGGGTTAGGGTTAGGGTTAGGGTTAGTTTGAAGGTTAGGGCTCGGTTTAGGGTACGGGTTAGGATTAGGGTTCGTGTTAGGGTTAGGGTAGGAGTTAGGGTTAGGGTACGCGTTAGGGTTAGGGTAGTTATTAAACCTATCCCACTCCCTAGATACCCCTTAGCAAGTCAAGGAATATTATTTGGGGTTCCAGCCATGGAGAAGAATTTAGACAGTAGGAGAAGATGAGGAACACATCCATTATCAAGAAATCACATTAGGATTCTCTTTTTAACCTGTTCCTTAAAACACTAGTGCTTAGGAAATCTATTGGAGGCAGAAGCAGTCAAGGGTAGCTTAGGGTTAGGGTTAGGGTTAGGGTTAGCTTTAGGGTACGGCTTAGGGTACGGGTTCGGGTACGGGTTCGGGTACGGCGTAGGGTATGTGTTAGGGTTAGGGTTAGGGTTAGTTTGAGGGTTAGGGCTCGGTTTAGGGTACGGGTTAGGATTAGGGTACGTGTTAGGGTTAGGGTACGCGTTAGGGTTAGGGTAGTTATTAAACCTATCCCACTCTCTAGATACCCCTTAGCACGTCAAGGAATATTATTTGGGTGTCCAGCCATGGAGAAGAGTTTAGACACTAGGAGAAGATAAGGAACACACCCATTATCAAGAAATCACATTAGGATTCTCTTTTTAACCTGTTCCTTAAAACACTAGTGCTTAGGAAATCTATTGGAGGCAGAAGCAGTCAAGGGTAGCTTAGGGTTAGGGTTACGTTTAGGGTTAGGGTTAGGGTTAGGGTACGGCTTAGGGTACGGTTTCGGGTACGGGTTCGTGTACGGCGTAGGGTATGGGTTAGGGTTAGGGTTAGTTTGAAGGTTAGGGCTCGGTTTAGGGTACGGGTTAGGATTAGGGTACGTGTTAGGGTTAGGGTAGGGGTTAGGGTTAGGGTACGCGTTAGGGTTAGGGTAGTTATTAAACCTATCCCACTCTCTAGATACCCCTTAGCACGTCAAGGAATATTATTTGGGGGTCCAGCCATGGAGAAGAGTTTAGACACTAGGAGAAGATAAGGAACACACCCATTATCAAGAAATCACATTAGGATTCTCTTTTTAACCTGTTCCTTAAAACACTAGTGCTTAGGAAATCTATTGGAGGCAGAAGCAGTCAAGGGTAGCTTAGGGTTAGGGTTAGGGTTAGGGTACGGCTTAGGGTACGGGTTCGGGTACGGGTTCGGGTACGGCGTAGGGTATGGGTTAGGGTTAGGGTTAGGGTTAGTTTGAGGGTTAGGGCTCGGTTTAGGGTACGGGTTAGGATTAGGGTACGTGTTAGGGTTAGGGTACGCGTTAGGGTTAGGGTAGTTATTAAACCTATCCCACTCTCTAGATACCCCTTAGCACGTCAAGGAATATTATTTGGGTGTCCAGCCATGGAGAAGTGTTTAGACACTAGGAGAAGATAAGGAACACACCCATTATCAAGAAATCACATTAGGATTCTCTTTTTAACCTGTTCCTTAAAACACTAGTGCTTAGGAAATCTATTGGAGGCAGAAGCAGTCAAGGGTAGCTTAGGGTTAGGGTTAGGTTTAGGGTTAGGGTTAGGGTTAGGGTACGAATTAGGGTACGGTTTCGGGTACGGGTTCGTGTACGGCGTAGGGTATGGGTTAGGGTTAGGTTTAGTTTGAAGGTTAGGGCTCGGTTTAGGGTACGGGTTAGGATTAGGGTACGTGTTAGGGTTAGGGTAGGGGTTAGGGTTAGGGTACGCGTTAGGGTTAGGGTAGTTATTAAACCTATCCCACTCTCTAGATACCCCTTAGCACGTCAAGGAATATTTTTTGGGGGTCCAGCCATGGAGAAGAGTTTAGACACTAGGAGAAGATAAAGAACACACCCATTATCAAGAAATCACATTAGGATTCTCTTTTTAACCTGTTCCTTAAAACACTAGTGCTTAGGAAATCTATTGGAGGCAGAAGCAGTCAAGGGTAGCTTAGGGTTAGGGTTTGGGTTAGGGTACGGCTTAGGGTTAGGGTACGTGTTAGGGTTAGGGTAGGGGTTAGGGTTAGGGTACGCGTTAGGGTTAGGGTAGTTATTAAACCTATCCCACTCTCTAGATACCCCTTAGCACGTCAAGGAATATTATTTGGGGGTCCAGCCATGGAGAAGAGTTTAGACACTAGGAGAAGATAAGGAACACACCCATTATCAATAAATCACCTTAGGATTCTCTTTTTAACCTGTTCCTTAAAACACTACTGCTTAGGAAATCTATTGGAGGCAGAAGCAGTCAAGGGTAGCTTAGGGTTAGGGTTTGGGTTAGGGTACGGCTTAGGGTTAGGGTACGTGTTAGGGTTAGGGTACGGGTTAGGGTTAGGGTACGCGTTAGGGTTAGGGTAGTTATTAAACCTATCCCACTCTCTAGATACCCCTTAGCACGTCAAGGAATATTATTTGGGGGTCCAGCCATGGAGAAGAGTTTAGACACTAGGAGAAGATAAGGAACACACCCATTATCAAGAAATCACATTAGGATTCTCTTTTTAACCTGTTCCTTAAAACACTAGTGCTTAGGAAATCTATTGGAGGCAGAAGCAGTCAAGGGTAGCTTAGGGTTAGGGTTTGGGTTAGGGTACGGATTAGGGTACGGGTTCGGGTACGGTTTCGGGTACGGGTTTGTGTATGGCGTACGATATGGGTTAGGGTTAGGGTTAGGGTTAGTTTGAGGGTTAGGGCTCGGTGTAGGGTACGGGTTAGGATTAGGGTACGTGTTAGGGTTAGGGTAGGGGTTAGGGTTAGGGTACGCGTTAGGGTTAGGGTAGTTATTAAACCTATCCCACTCTCTAGATACCCCTTAGCACGTCAAGGAATATTATTTGGGTGTCCAGCCATGGAGAAGAGTTTAGACACTAGGAGAAGATAAGGAACACACCCATTATCAAGAATTCACATTAGGATTCTCTTTTTAACCTGTTCCTTAAAACACTAGTGCTTAGGAAATCTATTGGAGGCAGAAGCAGTCAAGGGTAGCTTAGGGTTAGGGTTAGGGTTAGGGTTAGGGTTAGGGTATGGCTTAGGGTACGGGTTCGGGTACGGGTTCGTGTATGGCGTAGGGTATGGGTTAGGGTTAGGGTTAGGGTTAGTTTGAAGGTTAGGGCTCGGTTTAGGGTACGGGTTAGGATTAGGGTTCGTGTTAGGGTTAGGGTAGGGGTTAGGGTTAGGGTACGCGTTAGGGTTAGGGTAGTTATTAAACCTATCCCACTCCCTAGATACCCCTTAGCAAGTCAAGGAATATTATTTGGGGTTCCAGCCATGGAGAAGAATTTAGACAGTAGGAGAAGATGAGGAACACATCCATTATCAAGAAATCACATTAGGATTCTCTTTTTAACCTGTTCCTTAAAACACTAGTGCTTAGGAAATCTATTGGAGGCAGAAGCAGTCAAGGGTAGCTTAGGGTTAGGGTTAGGGTTAGGGTTAGGGTTAGCTTTAGGGTACGGCTTAGGGTACGGGTTCGGGTACGGGTTCGGGTACGGCGTAGGGTATGTGTTAGGGTTAGGGTTAGGGTTAGTTTGAGGGTTAGGGCTCGGTTTAGGGTACGGGTTAGGATTAGGGTACGTGTTAGGGTTAGGGTACGCGTTAGGGTTAGGGTAGTTATTAAACCTATCCCACTCTCTAGATACCCCTTAGCACGTCAAGGAATATTATTTGGGTGTCCAGCCATGGAGAAGAGTTTAGACACTAGGAGAAGATAAGGAACACACCCATTATCAAGAAATCACATTAGGATTCTCTTTTTAACCTGTTCCTTAAAACACTAGTGCTTAGGAAATCTATTGGAGGCAGAAGCAGTCAAGGGTAGCTTAGGGTTAGGGTTACGTTTAGGGTTAGGGTTAGGGTTAGGGTACGGCTTAGGGTACGGTTTCGGGTACGGGTTCGTGTACGGCGTAGGGTATGGGTTAGGGTTAGGGTTAGTTTGAAGGTTAGGGCTCGGTTTAGGGTACGGGTTAGGATTAGGGTACGTGTTAGGGTTAGGGTAGGGGTTAGGGTTAGGGTACGCGTTAGGGTTAGGGTATTTATTAAACCTATCCCACTCTCTAGATACCCCTTAGCACGTCAAGGAATATTATTTGGGGGTCCAGCCATGGAGAAGAGTTTAGACACTAGGAGAAGATAAGGAACACACCCATTATCAAGAAATCACATTAGGATTCTCTTTTTAACCTGTTCCTTAAAACACTAGTGCTTAGGAAATCTATTGGAGGCAGAAGCAGTCAAGGGTAGCTTAGGGTTAGGGTTAGGGTTAGGGTACGGCTTAGGGTACGGGTTCGGGTACGGGTTCGGTTACGGGTTCGGGTACGGCGTAGGGTATGGGTTAGGTTTAGGGTTAGGGTTAGTTTGAGGGTTAGGGCTCGGTTTATGTTACGGGTTAGGATTAGGGTACGTGTTAGGGTTAGGGTAGGGGTTAGGGTTAGGGTACGCGTTAGGGTTAGCGTAGTTATTAAACCTATCCCACTCTCTAGATACCCCTTAGCACGTTAAGGAATATTATTTGGGGGTCCAGCCATGGAGAAGAGTTTAGACACTAGGAGAAGATAAGGAACACACCCATTATCCTGAAATCACATTAGGATTCTCTTTTTAACCTGTTCCTTAAAACACTAGTGCTTAGGAAATCTATTGGAGGCAGAAGCAGTCAAGGGTAGCTTAGGGTTAGGGTTAGGGTTAGGGTACGGCTTAGGGTACGGGTTCGGGTACGGGTTCGGGTACGGCGTAGGGTATGGGTTAGGTTTAGGGTTAGGGTTAGTTTGAGGGTTAGGGCTCGGTTTAGGTTACGGGTTAGGATTAGGGTACGTGTTAGGGTTAGGGTAGGTGTTAGGGTTAGGGTACGCGTTAGGGTTAGGGTAGTTATTAAACCTATCCCACACTCTAGATACCCCTTAGCACGTCAAGGAATATTATTTGGGGGTCCAGCCATGGAGAAGAGTTTAGACACTAGGAGAAGATAAGGAACACACCCATTATCAAGAAATCACATTAGGATTCTCTTTTTAACCTGTTCCTTAAAACACTAGTGCTTAGGAAATCTATTGGAGGCAGAAGCAGTCAAGGGTAGCTTAGGGTTAGGGTTAGGGTTAGGGTACGGCTTAGGGTACGGGTTCGGGTACGGGTTCGGGTACGGCGTAGGGTATGGGTTAGGTTTAGGGTTAGGGTTAGTTTGAGGGTTAGGTCTCGGTTTAGGTTACGTGTTAGGATTAGGGTACGTGTTAGGGTTAGGGTAGGGGTTAGGGTTAGGGTACGCGTTAGGGTTAGGGTAGTTATTAAACATATCCCACTCTCTAGATACCCCTTAGCACGTCAAGGAATATTATTTGGGGGTGCAGCCATGGAGAAGAGTTTAGACACTAGGAGAAGATAAGGAACACACCCATTATCAATAAATCACATTAGGATTCTCTTTTTAACCTGTTCCTTAAAACACTAGTGCTTAGGAAATCTATTGGAGGCAGAAGCAGTCAAGGGTAGCTTAGGGTTAGGGTTTGGGTTAGGGTACGGCTTAGGGTACGGGTTCGGGTACGGGTTCGGGTACGCGTTTGTGTATGGCGTAGGATATGGGTTAGGGTTAGGGTTAGTTTGAGGGTTAGGGCTCGGTTTAGGGTACGGTTTAGTATTAGGGTACGTCTTAGGGTTAGGGTAGGGGTTAGGGTTAGGGTACGCGTTAGGGTTAGGGTAGTTATTAAACCTATCCCACTCTCTAGATACCCCTTAGCACGTCAAGGAATATTATTTGGGGGTCCAGCCATGGAGAAGAGTTTAGACACTAGGAGAAGATAAGGAACACACCCATTATCAAGAAATCACATTAGGATTCTCTTTTTAACCTGTTCCTTAAAACACTAGTGCTTAGGAAATCTATTGGAGGCAGAAGCAGTCAAGGGTAGCTTAGGGTTAGGGTTAGGGTTAGGGTACGGCTTAGGGTACGGGTTCGGGTACGGGTTCGTGTACGGCGTAGCGTATGGGTTAGGGTTAGGGTTAGGGTTAGTTTGAAGGTTAAGGCTCGGTTTAGGGTACGGGTTAGGATTAGGGTTCGTGTAAGGGTTAGGGTAGGGGTTAGGGTTAGGGTACGCGTTAGGGTTAGGGTAGTTATTAAACCTATCCCACTCCCTAGATACCCCTTAGCACGTCAAGGAATATTATTTGGGGGTCCAGCCATGGAGAAGAGTTTAGACAGTAGGAGAAGATAAGGAACACACCCATTATCCTGAAATCACATTAGGATTCTCTTTTTAACCTGTTCCTTAATACACTAGTGCTTAGGAAATCTATTGGAGGCAGAAGCAGTCAAGGGTAGCTTAGGGTTAGGGTTAGGTTTAGGTTTAGGGTTAGGGTTATGGTTAGGGTTAGGTACGGCTTAGTGTACGGGTTCGGGTACGGGTTCGGTTATGGCGTAGGGTATGGGTTAGGGTTAGGGTTAGGGTTAGTTTGAGGGTTAGGGCTCGGTTTAGGTTACGGGTTAGGATTAGGGTACGTCTTAGGGTTAGGGTAGAGGTTAGGGTTAGGGTACGCGTTAGGGTTAGGGTAGTTATTAAACCTATCCCACTCTCTAGATAACCCTTAGCACGTCAAGGAATATTATTTGGGGGTCCAGCCATGGAGAAGAGTTTAGACACTAGGAGAAGATAAGGAACACACCCATTATCAAGAAATCACATTAGGATTCTCTTTTTAACCTGTTCCTTAAAACACTAGTGCTTAGGAAATCTATTGGAGGCAGAAGCATTCAAGGGTAGCTTAGGGTTAGGGTTAGGGTTAGGGTACGGCTTAGGGTACGGGTTCGGGTACGGGTTCGGGTACGGCGTAGGGTATGGGTTAGGTTTAGGGTTAGGGTTAGTTTGAGGGTTAGGGCTCGGTTTAGGTTACGTGTTAGGATTAGTGTACGTGTTAGGGTTAGGGTAGGGGTTAGGGTTAGGGTACGCGTTAGGGTTAGGGTAGTTATTAAACATATCCCACTCTCTAGATACCCCTTAGCACGTCAAGGAATATTATTTGGGGGTGCAGCCATGGAGAAGAGTTTAGACACTAGGAGAAGATAAGGAACACACCCATTATCAATAAATCACATTAGGATTCTCTTTTTAACCTGTTCCTTAAAACACTAGTGCTTAGGAAATCTATTGGAGGCAGAAGCAGTCAAGGGTAGCTTAGGGTTAGGGTTTGGGTTAGGGTACGGCTTAGGGTACGGGTTCGGGTACGGGTTCGGGTACGCGTTTGTGTATGGCGTAGGATATGGGTTAGGGTTAGGGTTAGTTTGAGGGTTAGGGCTCGGTTTAGGGTACGGGTTAGGATTAGGGTACGTCTTAGGGTTAGGGTAGGGGTTAGGGTTAGGGTACGCGTTAGGGTTAGGGTAGTTATTAAACCTATCACACTCTCTAGATACCCCTTAGCACGTCAAGGAATATTATTTGGGGGTCCAGCCATGGAGAAGAGTTTAGACACTAGGAGAAGATAAGGAACACACCCATTATCAAGAAATCACATTAGGATTCTCTTTTTAACCTGTTCCTTAAAACACTAGTGCTTAGGAAATCTATTGGAGGCAGAAGCAGTCAAGGGTAGCTTAGGATTAGGGTTAGGGTTAGGGTACGGCTTAGGGTACGGGTTCGGGTACGGGTTCGTGTACGGCGTAGCGTATGGGTTAGGGTTAGGGTTAGGGTTAGTTTGAAGGTTAGGGCTCGGTTTAGGGTACGGGTTAGGATTAGGGTTCGTGTTAGGGTTAGGGTAGGGGTTAGGGTTAGGGTACGCGTTAGGGTTAGGGTAGTTATTAAACCTATTCCACTCCCTAGATACCCCTTAGCACGTCAAGGAATATTATTTGGGGGTCCAGCCATGGAGAAGAGTTTAGACAGTAGGAGAAGATAAGGAACACACCCATTATCCTGAAATCACATTAGGATTCTCTTTTTAACCTGTTCCTTAATACACTAGTGCTTAGGAAATCTATTGGAGGCAGAAGCAGTCAAGGGTAGCTTAGGGTTAGGGTTAGGTTTAGGTTTAGGGTTAGGGTTATGGTTAGGGTTAGGTACGGCTTAGTGTACGGGTTCGGGTACGCGTTCTGTTATGGCGTAGGGTATGGGTTAGGTTTAGGGTTAGGGTTAGTTTGAGGGTTAGGGCTCGGTTTAGGTTACGGGTTAGGATTAGGGTACGTCTTAGGGTTAGGGTAGAGGTTAGGGTTA
The DNA here is from genome assembly GCF_028021215.1 of Eschrichtius robustus. Lineage (NCBI taxonomy): Eukaryota > Metazoa > Chordata > Mammalia > Artiodactyla > Eschrichtiidae > Eschrichtius > Eschrichtius robustus. The sequence continues at coordinate 102,584 of NW_027175420.1, forward strand.
GGGTACGCGTTAGGGTTAGGGTAGTTATTAAACCTATCCCACTCTCTAGATACCCCTTAGCACGTCAAGGAATATTATTTGGGTGTCCAGCCATGGAGAAGAGTTTAGACACTAGGAGAAGATAAGGAACACACCCATTATCAAGAAATCACATTAGGATTCTCTTTTTAACCTGTTCCTTAAAACACTAGTGCTTAGGAAATCTATTGGAGGCAGAAGCAGTCAAGGGTAGCTTAGGGTTAGGGTTAGGGTTAGGGTTAGGGTTAGCTTTAGGGTACGGCTTAGGGTACGGGTTCGGGTACGGGTTCGGGTACGGCGTAGGGTATGGGTTAGGGTTAGGGTTAGGGTTAGTTTGAGGGTTAGGGCTCGGTTTAGGGTACGGGTTAGGATTAGGGTACGTGTTAGGGTTAGGGTACGCGTTAGGGTTAGGGTAGTTATTAAACCTATCCCACTCTCTAGATACCCCTTAGCACGTCAAGGAATATTATTTGGGTGTCCAGCCATGGAGAAGTGTTTAGACACTAGGAGAAGATAAGGAACACACCCATTATCAAGAAATCACATTAGGATTCTCTTTTTAACCTGTTCCTTAAAACACTAGTGCTTAGGAAATCTATTGGAGGCAGAAGCAGTCAAGGGTAGCTTAGGGTTAGGGTTAGGTTTAGGGTTAGGGTTAGGGTTAGGGTACGAATTAGGGTACGGTTTCGGGTACGGGTTCGTGTACGGCGTAGGGTATGGGTTAGGGTTAGGTTTAGTTTGAAGGTTAGGGCTCGGTTTAGGGTACGGGTTAGGATTAGGGTACGTGTTAGGGTTAGGGTAGGGGTTAGGGTTAGGGTACGCGTTAGGGTTAGGGTAGTTATTAAACCTATCCCACTCTCTAGATACCCCTTAGCACGTCAAGGAATATTTTTTGGGGGTCCAGCCATGGAGAAGAGTTTAGACACTAGGAGAAGATAAAGAACACACCCATTATCAAGAAATCACATTAGGATTCTCTTTTTAACCTGTTCCTTAAAACACTAGTGCTTAGGAAATCTATTGGAGGCAGAAGCAGTCAAGGGTAGCTTAGGGTTAGGGTTTGGGTTAGGGTACGGCTTAGGGTTAGGGTACGTGTTAGGGTTAGGGTAGGGGTTAGGGTTAGGGTACGCGTTAGGGTTAGGGTAGTTATTAAACCTATCCCACTCTCTAGATACACCTTAGCACGTCAAGGAATATTATTTGGGGGTCCAGCCATGGAGAAGAGTTTAGACACTAGGAGAAGATAAGGAACACACCCATTATCAATAAATCACATTAGGATTCTCTTTTTAACCTGTTCCTTAAAACACTACTGCTTAGGAAATCTATTGGAGGCAGAAGCAGTCAAGGGTAGCTTAGGGTTAGGGTTTGGGTTAGGGTACGGCTTAGGGTTAGGGTACGTGTTAGGGTTAGGGTACGGGTTAGGGTTAGGGTACGCGTTAGGGTTAGGGTAGTTATTAAACCTATCCCACTCTCTAGATACCCCTTAGCACGTCAAGGAATATTATTTGGGGGTCCAGCCATGGAGAAGAGTTTAGACACCAGGAGAAGATAAGGAACACACCCATTATCAAGAAATCACATTAGGATTCTCTTTTTAACCTGTTCCTTAAAACACTAGTGCTTAGGAAATCTATTGGAGGCAGAAGCAGTCAAGGGTAGCTTAGGGTTAGGGTTTGGGTTAGGGTACGGATTAGGGTACGGGTTCGGGTACGGTTTCGGGTACTGGTTTGTGTATGGCGTACGATATGGGTTAGGGTTAGGGTTAGGGTTAGTTTGAGGGTTAGGGCTCGGTGTAGGGTACGGGTTAGGATTAGGGTACGTGTTAGGGTTAGGGTAGGGGTTAGGGTTAGGGTACGCGTTAGGGTTAGGGTAGTTATTAAACCTATCCCACTCTCTAGATACCCCTTAGCACGTCAAGGAATATTATTTGGGTGTCCAGCCATGGAGAAGAGTTTAGACACTAGGAGAAGATAAGGAACACACCCATTATCAAGAATTCACATTAGGATTCTCTTTTTAACCTGTTCCTTAAAACACTAGTGCTTAGGAAATCTATTGGAGGCAGAAGCAGTCAAGGGTAGCTTAGGGTTAGGGTTAGGGTTAGGGTTAGGGTTAGGGTACGGCTTAGGGTACGGGTTCGGGTACGGGTTCGTGTATGGCGTAGGGTATGGGTTAGGGTTAGGGTTAGGGTTAGTTTGAAGGTTAGGGCTCGGTTTAGGGTACGGGTTAGGATTAGGGTTCGTGTTAGGGTTAGGGTAGGGGTTAGGGTTAGGGTACGCGTTAGGGTTAGGGTAGTTATTAAACCTATCCCACTCCCTAGATACCCCTTAGCAAGTCAAGGAATATTATTTGGGGTTCCAGCCATGGAGAAGAATTTAGACAGTAGGAGAAGATGAGGAACACATCCATTATCAAGAAATCACATTAGGATTCTCTTTTTAACCTGTTCCTTAAAACACTAGTGCTTAGGAAATCTATTGGAGGCAGAAGCAGTCAAGGGTAGCTTAGGGTTAGGGTTAGGGTTAGGGTTAGGGTTAGCTTTAGGGTACGGCTTAGGGTACGGGTTCGGGTACGGGTTCGGGTACGGCGTAGGGTATGGGTTAGGGTTAGGGTTAGGGTTAGTTTGAGGGTTAGGGCTCGGTTTAGGGTACGGGTTAGGATTAGGGTACGTGTTAGGGTTAGGGTACGCGTTAGGGTTAGGGTAGTTATTAAACCTATCCCACTCTCTAGATACCCCTTAGCACGTCAAGGAATATTATTTGGGTGTCCAGCCATGGAGAAGAGTTTAGACACTAGGAGAAGATAAGGAACACACCCATTATCAAGAAATCACATTAGGATTCTCTTTTTAACCTGTTCCTTAAAACACTAGTGCTTAGGAAATCTATTGGAGGCAGAAGCAGTCAAGGGTAGCTTAGGGTTAGGGTTACGTTTAGGGTTAGGGTTAGGGTTAGGGTACGGCTTAGGGTACGGTTTCGGGTACGGGTTCGTGTACGGCGTAGGGTATGGGTTAGGGTTAGGGTTAGTTTGAAGGTTAGGGCTCGGTTTAGGGTACGGGTTAGGATTAGGGTACGTGTTAGGGTTAGGGTAGGGGTTAGGGTTAGGTTACGCGTTAGGGTTAGGGTAGTTATTAAACCTATCCCACTCTCTAGATACCCCTTAGCACGTCAAGGAATATTATTTGGGGGTCCAGCCATGGAGAAGAGTTTAGACACTAGGAGAAGATAAGGAACACACCCATTATCAAGAAATCACATTAGGATTCTCTTTTTAACCTGTTCCTTAAAACACTAGTGCTTAGGAAATCTATTGGAGGCAGAAGCAGTCAAGGGTAGCTTAGGGTTAGGGTTAGGGTTAGGGTACGGCTTAGGGTACGGGTTCGGGTACGGGTTCGGTTACGGGTTCGGGTACGGCGTAGGGTATGGGTTAGGTTTAGGGTTAGGGTTAGTTTGAGGGTTAGGGCTCGGTTTATGTTACGGGTTAGGATTAGGGTACGTGTTAGGGTTAGGGTAGGGGTTAGGGTTAGGGTACGCGTTAGGGTTAGGGTAGTTATTAAACCTATCCCACTCTCTAGATACCCCTTAGCACGTTAAGGAATATTATTTGGGGGTCCAGCCATGGAGAAGAGTTTAGACACTAGGAGAAGATAAGGAACACACCCATTATCCTGAAATCACATTAGGATTCTCTTTTTAACCTGTTCCTTAAAACACTAGTGCTTAGGAAATCTATTGGAGGCAGAAGCAGTCAAGGGTAGCTTAGGGTTAGGGTTAGGGTTAGGGTACGGCTTAGGGTACGGGTTCGGGTACGGGTTCGGGTACGGGTTCGGGTACGGCGTAGGGTATGGGTTAGGTTTAGGGTTAGGGTTAGTTTGAGGGTTAGGGCTCGGTTTAGGTTACGGGTTAGGATTAGGGTACGTGTTAGGGTTAGGGTAGGTGTTAGGGTTAGGGTACGCGTTAGGGTTAGGGTAGTTATTAAACCTATCCCACACTCTAGATACCCCTTAGCACGTCAAGGAATATTATTTGGGGGTCCAGCCATGGAGAAGAGTTTAGACACTAGGAGAAGATAAGGAACACACCCATTATCAAGAAATCACATTAGGATTCTCTTTTTAACCTGTTCCTTAAAACACTAGTGCTTAGGAAATCTATTGGAGGCAGAAGCAGTCAAGGGTAGCTTAGGGTTAGGGTTAGGGTTAGGGTACGGCTTAGGGTACGGGTTCGGGTACGGGTTCGGGTACGGCGTAGGGTATGGGTTAGGGTTAGGGTTAGGGTTAGTTTGAGTGTTAGGGCTCGGTTTAGGTTACGGTTAGGGTTAGGGTTAGGGTTAGGGTTAGGGTTAGGGTTAGGGTTAGGGTACGGCTTAGTGTACGGGTTCGGGTACAGGTTCGGGTATGGCGTAGGGTATGGGTTAGGGTTAGGGTTCGGGTTAGTTTGAGGGTTAGGGCTCGGTTTAGGTTACGGGTTAGGATTAGGGTACGTCTTAGGGTTAGGGTAGGGGTTAGGGTTAGGGTACGCGTTAGGGTTAGGGTAGTTATTAAACCTATCCCACTCTCTAGATAACCCTTAGCACGTCAAGGAATATTATTTGGGGGTCCAGCCATGGAGAAGAGTTTAGACACTAGGAGAAGATAAGGAACACACCCATTATCAAGAAATCACATTAGGATTCTCTTTTTAACCTGTTCCTTAAAACACTAGTGCTTAGGAAATCTATTGGAGGCAGAAGCAGTCAAGGGTAGCTTAGGGTTAGGGTTAGGGTTAGGGTACGGCTTAGGGTACGGGTTCGGGTACGGGTTCGGGTACGGCGTAGGGTATGGGTTAGGGTTAGGGTTAGGGTTAGTTTGAGGGTTAGGGCTCGGTTTAGGGTAAGGGTTAGGATTAGTGTACGTGT
>NW_027175420.1:112500-137500 GCF_028021215.1 Eschrichtius robustus
TGGAGGCAGAAGCAGTCAAGGGTAGCTTAGGGTTAGGGTTAGGGTTAGGGCTAGGGTTAGGACACGGCTTAGGGTACGGGTTCGGGTAAGGGTTCGTGTACGGCGTAGTGTATGGCTTTGGATTAGGGTTAGGGTTAGTTTGAAGGTTAGGGCTCGGTTTAGGGTACGGGTTAGGATTAGGGTTCGTGTTAGGGATAGGGTAGGGGTTAGGGTTAGGGTACGCGTTAGGGTTAGGGTAGTTATTAAACCTATCCCACTCTCTAGATACTCCTTAGCACGTCAAGGAATATTATTTGGGGGTCCAGCCATGGAGAAGAGTTTAGACACTAGGAGAAGATAAGGAACACACCCATTATCAAGAAATCACATTAGGATTCTCTTTTTAACCTGTTCCTTAATACACTAGTGCTTCGGAAATCTATTGGAGGCAGAAGCAGTCAAGGGTAGCTTAGGGTTAGGGTTACGGTTAGGGTTAGGGTTAGGGTATGGCTTAGGGTACGGGTTCGGGTACGGGTTCGGGTACGGCGTAGGGTATGGGTTAGGGTTAGTTTGAGGGTTAGGGCTCGCTTTAGGGTACGGGTTAGGATTAGGGTACGTGTTAGGGTTAGGGTAGGGGTTAGGGTTAGGGTACGCGTTAGGGTTAGGGTAGTTATTAAACCTATCCCACTCTCTAGATACCCCTTAGCACGTCAAGGAATATTATTTGGGGGTCCAGCCATGGAGAAGAGTTTAGACACTAGGAGAAGATAAGGAACACACCCATTATCAAGAAATCACATTAGGATTCTCTTTTTAACCTGTTCCTTAAAACACTAGTGCTTAGGAAATCTATTGGAGGCAGAAGCAGTCAAGGGTAGCTTAGGGTTAGGGTTAGGGTTAGGGTACGGCTTAGGGTACGGGTTCGGGTACGGGTTCGGGTACGGCGTAGTGTATGGGTTAGGTTTAGGGTTAGGGTTAGTTTGAGGGTTAGGGCTCGGTTTAGGTTACGTGTTAGGATTAGGGTACGTGTTAGGGTTAGGGTAGGGGTTAGGGTTAGGGTACGCGTTAGGGTTAGGGTAGTTATTAAACATATCCCACTCTCTAGATACCCCTTAGCACGTCAAGGAATATTATTTGGGGGTGCAGCCATGGAGAAGAGTTTAGACACTAGGAGAAGATAAGGAACACACCCATTATCAATAAATCACATTAGGATTCTCTTTTTAACCTGTTCCTTAAAACACTAGTGCTTAGGAAATCTATTGGAGGCAGAAGCAGTCAAGGGTAGCTTAGGGTTAGGGTTTGGGTTAGGGTACGGCTTAGGGTACGGTTTCGGGTACGGGTTCGGGTACGCGTTTGGGTATGGCGTAGGATATGGGTTAGGGTTAGGGTTAGTTTGAGGGTTAGGGCTCGGTTTAGGGTACGGTTTAGTATTAGGGTACGTCTTAGGGTTAGGGTAGGGGTTAGGGTTAGGGTACGCGTTAGGGTTAGGGTAGTTATTAAACCTATCCCACTCTCTAGATACCCCTTAGCACGTCAAGGAATATTATTTGGGGGTCCAGCCATGGAGAAGAGTTTAGACACTAGGAGAAGATAAGGAACACACCCATTATCAAGAAATCACATTAGGATTCTCTTTTTAACCTGTTCCTTAAAACACTAGTGCTTAGGAAATCTATTGGAGGCAGAAGCAGTCAAGGGTAGCTTAGGGTTAGGGTTAGGGTTAGGGTACGGCTTAGGGTACGGGTTCGGGTACGGGTTCGTGTACGGCGTAGCGTATGGGTTAGGGTTAGGGTTAGGGTTAGTTTGAAGGTTAAGGCTCGGTTTAGGGTACGGGTTAGGATTAGGGTTCGTGTTAGGGTTAGGGTAGGGGTTAGGGTTAGGGTACGCGTTAGGGTTAGGGTAGTTATTAAACCTATCCCACTCCCTAGATACCCCTTAGCACGTCAAGGAATATTATTTGGGGGTCCAGCCATGGAGAAGAGTTTAGACAGTAGGAGAAGATAAGGAACACACCCATTATCCTGAAATCACATTAGGATTCTCTTTTTAACCTGTTCCTTAATACACTAGTGCTTAGGAAATCTATTGGAGGCAGAAGCAGTCAAGGGTAGCTTAGGGTTAGGGTTAGGTTTAGGTTTAGGGTTAGGGTTATGGTTAGGGTTAGGTACGGCTTAGTGTACGGGTTCGGGTACGGGTTCGGTTATGGCGTAGGGTATGGGTTAGGGTTAGGGTTAGGGTTAGTTTGAGGGTTAGGGCTCGGTTTAGGTTACGGGTTAGGATTAGGGTACGTCTTAGGGTTAGGGTAGAGGTTAGGGTTAGGGTACGCGTTAGGGTTAGGGTAGTTATTAAACCTATCCCACTCTCTAGATAACCCTTAGCACGTCAAGGAATATTATTTGGGGGTCCAGCCATGGAGAAGAGTTTAGACACTAGGAGAAGATAAGGAACACACCCATTATCAAGAAATCACATTAGGATTCTCTTTTTAACCTGTTCCTTAAAACACTAGTGCTTAGGAAATCTATTGGAGGCAGAAGCAGTCAAGGGTAGCTTAGGGTTAGGGTTAGGGTTAGGGTACGGCTTAGGGTACGGGTTCGGGTACGGGTTCGGGTACGGCGTAGGGTATGGGTTAGGTTTAGGGTTAGGGTTAGTTTGAGGGTTAGGGCTCGGTTTAGGTTACGTGTTAGGATTAGTGTACGTGTTAGGGTTAGGGTAGGGGTTAGGGTTAGGGTACGCGTTAGGGTTAGGGTAGTTATTAAACATATCCCACTCTCTAGATACCCCTTAGCACGTCAAGGAATATTATTTGGGGGTGCAGCCATGGAGAAGAGTTTAGACACTAGGAGAAGATAAGGAACACACCCATTATCAATAAATCACATTAGGATTCTCTTTTTAACCTGTTCCTTAAAACACTAGTGCTTAGGAAATCTATTGGAGGCAGAAGCAGTCAAGGGTAGCTTAGGGTTAGGGTTTGGGTTAGGGTACGGCTTAGGGTACGGGTTCGGGTACGGGTTCGGGTACGCGTTTGTGTATGGCGTAGGATATGGGTTAGGGTTAGGGTTAGTTTGAGGGTTAGGGCTCGGTTTAGGGTACGGGTTAGGATTAGGGTACGTCTTAGGGTTAGGGTAGGGGTTAGGGTTAGGGTACGCGTTAGGGTTAGGGTAGTTATTAAACCTATCACACTCTCTAGATACCCCTTAGCACGTCAAGGAATATTATTTGGGGGTCCAGCCATGGAGAAGAGTTTAGACACTAGGAGAAGATAAGGAACACACCCATTATCAAGAAATCACATTAGGATTCTCTTTTTAACCTGTTCCTTAAAACACTAGTGCTTAGGAAATCTATTGGAGGCAGAAGCAGTCAAGGGTAGCTTAGGATTAGGGTTAGGGTTAGGGTACGGCTTAGGGTACGGGTTCGGGTACGGGTTCGTGTACGGCGTAGCGTATGGGTTAGGGTTAGGGTTAGGGTTAGTTTGAAGGTTAGGGCTCGGTTTAGGGTACGGGTTAGGATTAGGGTTCGTGTTAGGGTTAGGGTAGGGGTTAGGGTTAGGGTACGCGTTAGGGTTAGGGTAGTTATTAAACCTATCCCACTCCCTAGATACCCCTTAGCACGTCAAGGAATATTATTTGGGGGTCCAGCCATGGAGAAGAGTTTAGACAGTAGGAGAAGATAAGAACACACCCATTATCCTGAAATCACATTAGGATTCTCTTTTTAACCTGTTCCTTAATACACTAGTGCTTAGGAAATCTATTGGAGGCAGAAGCAGTCAAGGGTAGCTTAGGGTTAGGGTTAGGTTTAGGTTTAGGGTTAGGGTTATGGTTAGGGTTAGGTACGGCTTAGTGTACGGGTTCGGGTACGGGTTCGGTTATGGCGTAGGGTATGGGTTAGGGTTAGGGTTAGGGTTAGTTTGAGGGTTAGGGCTCGGTTTAGGTTACGGGTTAGGATTAGGGTACGTCTTAGGGTTAGGGTAGAGGTTAGGGTTAGGGTACGCGTTAGGGTTAGGGTAGTTATTAAACCTATCCCACTCTCTAGATAACCCTTAGCACGTCAAGGAATATTATTTGGGGGTCCAGCCATGGAGAAGAGTTTAGACACTAGGAGAAGATAAGGAACACACCCATTATCAAGAAATCACATTAGGATTCTCTTTTTAACCTGTTCCTTAAAACACTAGTGCTTAGGAAATCTATTGGAGGCAGAAGCAGTCAAGGGTAGCTTAGGGTTAGGGTTAGGGTTAGGGTACGGCTTAGGGTACGGGTTCGGGTACGGGTTCGGGTACGGCGTAGGGTATGGGTTAGGTTTAGGGTTAGGGTTAGTTTGAGGGTTAGGGCTCGGTTTAGGTTACGTGTTAGGATTAGTGTACGTGTTAGGGTTAGGGTAGGGGTTAGGGTTAGGGTACGCGTTAGGGTTAGGGTAGTTATTAAACATATCCCACTCTCTAGATACCCCTTAGCACGTCAAGGAATATTATTTGGGGGTGCAGCCATGGAGAAGAGTTTAGACACTAGGAGAAGATAAGGAACACACCCATTATCAATAAATCACATTAGGATTCTCTTTTTAACCTGTTCCTTAAAACACTAGTGCTTAGGAAATCTATTGGAGGCAGAAGCAGTCAAGGGTAGCTTAGGGTTAGGGTTTGGGTTAGGGTACGGCTTAGGTACGGTTTCGGGTACGGGTTCGGGTACGCGTTTGGGTATGGCGTAGGATATGGGTTAGGGTTAGGGTTAGTTTGAGGGTTAGGGCTCGGTTTAGGGTACGGTTTAGTATTAGGGTACGTCTTAGGGTTAGGGTAGGGGTTAGGGTTAGGGTACGCGTTAGGGTTAGGGTAGTTATTAAACCTATCCCACTCTCTAGATACCCCTTAGCACGTCAAGGAATATTATTTGGGGGTCCAGCCATGGAGAAGAGTTTAGACACTAGGAGAAGATAAGGAACACACCCATTATCAAGAAATCACATTAGGATTCTCTTTTTAACCTGTTCCTTAAAACACTAGTGCTTAGGAAATCTATTGGAGGCAGAAGCAGTCAAGGGTAGCTTAGGGTTAGGGTTAGGGTTAGGGTACGGCTTAGGGTACGGGTTCGGGTACGGGTTCGTGTACGGCGTAGCGTATGGGTTAGGGTTAGGGTTAGGGTTAGTTTGAAGGTTAAGGCTCGGTTTAGGGTACGGGTTAGGATTAGGGTTCGTGTTAGGGTTAGGGTAGGGGTTAGGGTTAGGGTACGCGTTAGGGTTAGGGTAGTTATTAAACCTATCCCACTCCCTAGATACCCCTTAGCACGTCAAGGAATATTATTTGGGGGTCCAGCCATGGAGAAGAGTTTAGACAGTAGGAGAAGATAAGGAACACACCCATTATCCTGAAATCACATTAGGATTCTCTTTTTAACCTGTTCCTTAATACACTAGTGCTTAGGAAATCTATTGGAGGCAGAAGCAGTCAAGGGTAGCTTAGGGTTAGGGTTAGGTTTAGGTTTAGGGTTAGGGTTATGGTTAGGGTTAGGTACGGCTTAGTGTACGGGTTCGGGTACGGGTTCGGTTATGGCGTAGGGTATGGGTTAGGGTTAGGGTTAGGGTTAGTTTGAGGGTTAGGGCTCGGTTTAGGTTACGGGTTAGGATTAGGGTACGTCTTAGGGTTAGGGTAGAGGTTAGGGTTAGGGTACGCGTTAGGGTTAGGGTAGTTATTAAACCTATCCCACTCTCTAGATAACCCTTAGCACGTCAAGGAATATTATTTGGGGGTCCAGCCATGGAGAAGAGTTTAGACACTAGGAGAAGATAAGGAACACACCCATTATCAAGAAATCACATTAGGATTCTCTTTTTAACCTGTTCCTTAAAACACTAGTGCTTAGGAAATCTATTGGAGGCAGAAGCAGTCAAGGGTAGCTTAGGGTTAGGGTTAGGGTTAGGGTACGGCTTAGGGTACGGGTTCGGGTACGGGTTCGGGTACGGCGTAGGGTATGGGTTAGGTTTAGGGTTAGGGTTAGTTTGAGGGTTAGGGCTCGGTTTAGGTTACGTGTTAGGATTAGTGTACGTGTTAGGGTTAGGGTAGGGGTTAGGGTTAGGGTACGCGTTAGGGTTAGGGTAGTTATTAAACATATCCCACTCTCTAGATACCCCTTAGCACGTCAAGGAATATTATTTGGGGGTGCAGCCATGGAGAAGAGTTTAGACACTAGGAGAAGATAAGGAACACACCCATTATCAATAAATCACATTAGGATTCTCTTTTTAACCTGTTCCTTAAAACACTAGTGCTTAGGAAATCTATTGGAGGCAGAAGCAGTCAAGGGTAGCTTAGGGTTAGGGTTTGGGTTAGGGTACGGCTTAGGGTACGGGTTCGGGTACGGGTTCGGGTACGCGTTTGTGTATGGCGTAGGATATGGGTTAGGGTTAGGGTTAGTTTGAGGGTTAGGGCTCGGTTTAGGGTACGGGTTAGGATTAGGGTACGTCTTAGGGTTAGGGTAGGGGTTAGGGTTAGGGTACGCGTTAGGGTTAGGGTAGTTATTAAACCTATCACACTCTCTAGATACCCCTTAGCACGTCAAGGAATATTATTTGGGGGTCCAGCCATGGAGAAGAGTTTAGACACTAGGAGAAGATAAGGAACACACCCATTATCAAGAAATCACATTAGGATTCTCTTTTTAACCTGTTCCTTAAAACACTAGTGCTTAGGAAATCTATTGGAGGCAGAAGCAGTCAAGGGTAGCTTAGGATTAGGGTTAGGGTTAGGGTACGGCTTAGGGTACGGGTTCGGGTACGGGTTCGTGTACGGCGTAGCGTATGGGTTAGGGTTAGGGTTAGGGTTAGTTTGAAGGTTAGGGCTCGGTTTAGGGTACGGGTTAGGATTAGGGTTCGTGTTAGGGTTAGGGTAGGGGTTAGGGTTAGGGTACGCGTTAGGGTTAGGGTAGTTATTAAACCTATCCCACTCCCTAGATACCCCTTAGCACGTCAAGGAATATTATTTGGGGGTCCAGCCATGGAGAAGAGTTTAGACAGTAGGAGAAGATAAGGAACACACCCATTATCCTGAAATCACATTAGGATTCTCTTTTTAACCTGTTCCTTAATACACTAGTGCTTAGGAAATCTATTGGAGGCAGAAGCAGTCAAGGGTAGCTTAGGGTTAGGGTTAGGTTTAGGTTTAGGGTTAGGGTTATGGTTAGGGTTAGGTACGGCTTAGTGTACGGGTTCGGGTACGGGTTCGGTTATGGCGTAGGGTATGGGTTAGGGTTAGGGTTAGGGTTAGTTTGAGGGTTAGGGCTCGGTTTAGGTTACGGGTTAGGATTAGGGTACGTCTTAGGGTTAGGGTAGAGGTTAGGGTTAGGGTACGCGTTAGGGTTAGGGTAGTTATTAAACCTATCCCACTCTCTAGATAACCCTTAGCACGTCAAGGAATATTATTTGGGGGTCCAGCCATGGAGAAGAGTTTAGACACTAGGAGAAGATAAGGAACACACCCATTATCAAGAAATCACATTAGGATTCTCTTTTTAACCTGTTCCTTAAAACACTAGTGCTTAGGAAATCTATTGGAGGCAGAAGCAGTCAAGGGTAGCTTAGGGTTAGGGTTAGGGTTAGGGTACGGCTTAGGGTACGGGTTCGGGTACGGGTTCGGGTACGGCGTAGGGTATGGGTTAGGTTTAGGGTTAGGGTTAGTTTGAGGGTTAGGGCTCGGTTTAGGTTACGTGTTAGGATTAGTGTACGTGTTAGGGTTAGGGTAGGGGTTAGGGTTAGGGTACGCGTTAGGGTTAGGGTAGTTATTAAACATATCCCACTCTCTAGATACCCCTTAGCACGTCAAGGAATATTATTTGGGGGTGCAGCCATGGAGAAGAGTTTAGACACTAGGAGAAGATAAGGAACACACCCATTATCAATAAATCACATTAGGATTCTCTTTTTAACCTGTTCCTTAAAACACTAGTGCTTAGGAAATCTATTGGAGGCAGAAGCAGTCAAGGGTAGCTTAGGGTTAGGGTTTGGGTTAGGGTACGGCTTAGGGTACGGGTTCGGGTACGGGTTCGGGTACGCGTTTGTGTATGGCGTAGGATATGGGTTAGGGTTAGGGTTAGTTTGAGGGTTAGGGCTCGGTTTAGGGTACGGGTTAGGATTAGGGTACGTCTTAGGGTTAGGGTAGGGGTTAGGGTTAGGGTACGCGTTAGGGTTAGGGTAGTTATTAAACCTATCACACTCTCTAGATACCCCTTAGCACGTCAAGGAATATTATTTGGGGGTCCAGCCATGGAGAAGAGTTTAGACACTAGGAGAAGATAAGGAACACACCCATTATCAAGAAATCACATTAGGATTCTCTTTTTAACCTGTTCCTTAAAACACTAGTGCTTAGGAAATCTATTGGAGGCAGAAGCAGTCAAGGGTAGCTTAGGATTAGGGTTAGGGTTAGGGTACGGCTTAGGGTACGGGTTCGGGTACGGGTTCGTGTACGGCGTAGCGTATGGGTTCGGGTTAGGGTTAGGGTTAGTTTGAAGGTTAGGGCTCGGTTTAGGGTACGGGTTAGGATTAGGGTTCGTGTTAGGGTTAGGGTAGGGGTTAGGGTTAGGGTACGCGTTAGGGTTAGGGTAGTTATTAAACCTATCCCACTCCCTAGATACCCCTTAGCACGTCAAGGAATATTATTTGGGGGTCCAGCCATGGAGAAGAGTTTAGACAGTAGGAGAAGATAAGGAACACACCCATTATCCTGAAATCACATTAGGATTCTCTTTTTAACCTGTTCCTTAATACACTAGTGCTTAGGAAATCTATTGGAGGCAGAAGCAGTCAAGGGTAGCTTAGGGTTAGGGTTAGGTTTAGGTTTAGGGTTAGGGTTATGGTTAGGGTTAGGTACGGCTTAGTGTACGGGTTCGGGTACGCGTTCTGTTATGGCGTAGGGTATGGGTTAGGTTTAGGGTTAGGGTTAGTTTGAGGGTTAGGGCTCGGTTTAGGTTACGGGTTAGGATTAGGGTACGTCTTAGGGTTAGGGTAGAGGTTAGGGTTAGGGTACGCGTTAGGGTTAGGGTAGTTATTAAACCTATCCCACTCTCTAGATACCCCTTAGCACGTCAAGGAATATTATTTGGGTGTCCAGCCATGGAGAAGAGTTTAGACACTAGGAGAAGATAAGGAACACACCCGTTATCAAGAAATCACAATAGGATTCTCTTTTTAACCTGTTCCTTAAAACACTAGTGCTTAGGAAATCTATTGGAGGCAGAAGCAGTCAAGGGTAGCTTAGGGTTAGGGTTAGGGTTATGGTTAGGGTTAGCTTTAGGGTACGGCTTAGGGTACGGGTTCGGGTACGGGTTCGGGTACGGCGTAGGGTATGGGTTAGGGTTAGGGTTAGGGTTAGTTTGAGGGTTAGGGCTCGGTTTAGGGTACGGGTTAGGATTAGGGTACGTGTTAGGGTTAGGGTACGCGTTAGGGTTAGGGTAGTTATTAAACCTATCCCACTCTCTAGATACCCCTTAGCACGTCAAGGAATATTATTTGGGTGTCCAGCCATGGAGAAGTGTTTAGACACTAGGAGAAGATAAGGAACACACCCATTATCAAGAAATCACATTAGGATTCTCTTTTTAACCTGTTCCTTAAAACACTACTGCTTAGGAAATCTATTGGAGGCAGAAGCAGTCAAGGGTAGCTTAGGGTTAGGGTTTGGGTTAGGGTACGGCTTAGGGTTAGGGTACGTGTTAGGGTTAGGGTAGGGGTTAGGGTTAGGGTACGCGTTAGGGTTAGGGTAGTTATTAAACCTATCCCACTCTCTAGATACCCCTTAGCACGTCAAGGAATATTATTTGGGGGTCCAGCCATGGAGAAGAGTTTAGACACTAGGAGAAGATAAAGAACACACCCATTATCAATAAATCACATTAGGATTCTCTTTTTAACCTGTTCCTTAAAACACTACTGCTTAGGAAATCTATTGGAGGCAGAAGCAGTCAAGGGTAGCTTAGGGTTAGGGTTTGGGTTAGGGTACGGCTTAGGGTTAGGGTACGTGTTAGGGTTAGGGTACGGGTTAGGGTTAGGGTACGCGTTAGGGTTAGGGTAGTTATTAAACCTATCCCACTCTCTAGATACCCCTTAGCACGTCAAGGAATATTATTTGGGGGTCCAGCCATGGAGAAGAGTTTAGACACTAGGAGAAGATAAGGAACACACCCATTATCAAGAAATCACATTAGGATTCTCTTTTTAACCTGTTCCTTAAAACACTAGTGCTTAGGAAATCTATTGGAGGCAGAAGCAGTCAAGGGTAGCTTAGGGTTAGGGTTAGGTTTAGGGTACGGCTTAGGGTACGGGTTCGGGTACGGGTTCGGGTACGGGTTCGGGTACGGCGTAGGGTATGGGTTAGGTTTAGGGTTAGGGTTAGTTTGAGGGTTAGGGCTCGGTTTAGGTTACGGGTTAGGATTAGGGTACGTGTTAGGGTTAGGGTAGGTGTTAGGGTTAGGGTACGCGTTAGGGTTAGGGTAGTTATTAAACCTATCCCACACTCTAGATACCCCTTAGCACGTCAAGGAATATTATTTGGGGGTCCAGCCATGGAGAAGAGTTTAGACACTAGGAGAAGATAAGGAACACACCCATTATCAAGAAATCACATTAGGATTCTCTTTTTAACCTGTTCCTTAAAACACTAGTGCTTAGGAAATCTATTGGAGGCAGAAGCAGTCAAGGGTAGCTTAGGGTTAGGGTTAGGGTTAGGGCTAGGGTTAGGACACGGCTTAGGGTACGGGTTCGGGTAAGGGTTCGTGTACGGCGTAGTGTATGGCTTTGGATTAGGGTTAGGGTTAGTTTGAAGGTTAGGGCTCGGTTTAGGGTACGGGTTAGGATTAGGGTTCGTGTTAGGGATAGGGTAGGGGTTAGGGTTAGGGTACGCGTTAGGGTTAGGGTAGTTATTAAACCTATCCCACTCTCTAGATACTCCTTAGCACGTCAAGGAATATTATTTGGGGGTCCAGCCATGGAGAAGAGTTTAGACACTAGGAGAATATAAGGAACACACCCATTATCAAGAAATCACATTAGGATTCTCTTTTTAACCTGTTCCTTAATACACTAGTGCTTCGGAAATCTATTGGAGGCAGAAGCAGTCAAGGGTAGCTTAGGGTTAGGGTTACGGTTAGGGTTAGGGTTAGGGTATGGCTTAGGGTACGGGTTCGGGTACGGGTTCGGGTACGGCGTAGGGTATGGGTTAGGGTTAGGGTTAGGGTTAGTTTGAAGGTTAGGGCTCGGTTTAGGGTACGGGTTAGGATTAGGGTACGTGTTAGGGTTAGGGTAGGGGTTAGGGTTAGGGTACGCGTTAGGGTTAGGGTAGTTATTAAACCTATCCCACTCTCTAGATACCCCTTAGCACGTCAAGGAATATTATTTGGGGGTCCAGCCATGGAGAAGAGTTTAGACACTAGGAGAAGATAAGGAACACACCCATTATCAAGAAATCACATTAGGATTCTCTTTTTAACCTGTTCCTTAAAACACTAGTGCTTAGGAAATCTATTGGAGGCAGAAGCAGTCAAGGGTAGCTTAGGGTTAGGGTTAGGGTTAGGGTACGGCTTAGGGTACGGGTTCGGGTACGGGTTCGGGTACGGCGTAGGGTATGGGTTAGGTTTAGGGTTAGGGTTAGTTTGAGGGTTAGGGCTCGGTTTAGGTTACGTGTTAGGATTAGGGTACGTGTTAGGGTTAGGGTAGGGGTTAGGGTTAGGGTACGCGTTAGGGTTAGGGTAGTTATTAAACATATCCCACTCTCTAGATACCCCTTAGCACGTCAAGGAATATTATTTGGGGGTGCAGCCATGGAGAAGAGTTTAGACACTAGGAGAAGATAAGGAACACACCCATTATCAATAAATCACATTAGGATTCTCTTTTTAACCTGTTCCTTAAAACACTAGTGCTTAGGAAATCTATTGGAGGCAGAAGCAGTCAAGGGTAGCTTAGGGTTAGGGTTTGGGTTAGGGTACGGCTTAGGGTACGGGTTCGGGTACGGGTTCGGGTACGCGTTTGGGTATGGCGTAGGATATGGGTTAGGGTTAGGGTTAGTTTGAGGGTTAGGGCTCGGTTTAGGGTACGGTTTAGTATTAGGGTACGTCTTAGGGTTAGGGTAGGGGTTAGGGTTAGGGTACGCGTTAGGGTTAGGGTAGTTATTAAACCTATCCCACTCTCTAGATACCCCTTAGCACGTCAAGGAATATTATTTGGGGGTCCAGCCATGGAGAAGAGATTAGACACTAGGAGAAGATAAGGAACACACCCATTATCAAGAAATCACATTAGGATTCTCTTTTTAACCTGTTCCTTAAAACACTAGTGCTTAGGAAATCTATTGGAGGCAGAAGCAGTCAAGGGTAGCTTAGGCTTAGGGTTAGGGTTAGGGTACGGCTTAGGGTACGGGTTCGGGTACGGGTTCGTGTACGGCGTAGCGTATGGGTTAGGGTTAGGGTTAGGGTTAGTTTGAAGGTTAAGGCTCGGTTTAGGGTACGGGTTAGGATTAGGGTTCGTGTTAGGGTTAGGGTAGGGGTTAGGGTTAGGGTACGCGTTAGGGTTAGGGTAGTTATTAAACCTATCCCACTCCCTAGATACCCCTTAGCACGTCAAGGAATATTATTTGGGGGTCCAGCCATGGAGAAGAGTTTAGACAGTAGGAGAAGATAAGGAACACACCCATTATCCTGAAATCACATTAGGATTCTCTTTTTAACCTGTTCCTTAATACACTAGTGCTTAGGAAATCTATTGGAGGCAGAAGCAGTCAAGGGTAGCTTAGGGTTAGGGTTAGGTTTAGGTTTAGGGTTAGGGTTATGGTTAGGGTTAGGTACGGCTTAGTGTACGGGTTCGGGTACGGGTTCGGTTATGGCGTAGGGTATGGGTTAGGGTTAGGGTTAGGGTTAGTTTGAGGGTTAGGGCTCGGTTTAGGTTACGGGTTAGGATTAGGGTACGTCTTAGGGTTAGGGTAGAGGTTAGGGTTAGGGTACGCGTTAGGGTTAGGGTAGTTATTAAACCTATCCCACTCTCTAGATAACCCTTAGCACGTCAAGGAATATTATTTGGGGGTCCAGCCATGGAGAAGAGTTTAGACACTAGGAGAAGATAAGGAACACACCCATTATCAAGAAATCACATTAGGATTCTCTTTTTAACCTGTTCCTTAAAACACTAGTGCTTAGGAAATCTATTGGAGGCAGAAGCAGTCAAGGGTAGCTTAGGGTTAGGGTTAGGGTTAGGGTACGGCTTAGGGTACGGGTTCGGGTACGGGTTCGGGTACGGCGTAGGGTATGGGTTAGGTTTAGGGTTAGGGTTAGTTTGAGGGTTAGGGCTCGGTTTAGGTTACGTGTTAGGATTAGTGTACGTGTTAGGGTTAGGGTAGGGGTTAGGGTTAGGGTACGCGTTAGGGTTAGGGTAGTTATTAAACATATCCCACTCTCTAGATACCCCTTAGCACGTCAAGGAATATTATTTGGGGGTGCAGCCATGGAGAAGAGTTTAGACACTAGGAGAAGATAAGGAACACACCCATTATCAATAAATCACATTAGGATTCTCTTTTTAACCTGTTCCTTAAAACACTAGTGCTTAGGAAATCTATTGGAGGCAGAAGCAGTCAAGGGTAGCTTAGGGTTAGGGTTTGGGTTAGGGTACGGCTTAGGGTACGGGTTCGGGTACGGGTTCGGGTACGCGTTTGTGTATGGCGTAGGATATGGGTTAGGGTTAGGGTTAGTTTGAGGGTTAGGGCTCGGTTTAGGGTACGGGTTAGGATTAGGGTACGTCTTAGGGTTAGGGTAGGGGTTAGGGTTAGGGTACGCGTTAGGGTTAGGGTAGTTATTAAACCTATCACACTCTCTAGATACCCCTTAGCACGTCAAGGAATATTATTTGGGGGTCCAGCCATGGAGAAGAGTTTAGACACTAGGAGAAGATAAGGAACACACCCATTATCAAGAAATCACATTAGGATTCTCTTTTTAACCTGTTCCTTAAAACACTAGTGCTTAGGAAATCTATTGGAGGCAGAAGCAGTCAAGGGTAGCTTAGGATTAGGGTTAGGGTTAGGGTACGGCTTAGGGTACGGGTTCGGGTACGGGTTCGTGTACGGCGTAGCGTATGGGTTAGGGTTAGGGTTAGGGTTAGTTTGAAGGTTAGGGCTCGGTTTAGGGTACGGGTTAGGATTAGGGTTCGTGTTAGGGTTAGGGTAGGGGTTAGGGTTAGGGTACGCGTTAGGGTTAGGGTAGTTATTAAACCTATCCCACTCCCTAGATACCCCTTAGCACGTCAAGGAATATTATTTGGGGGTCCAGCCATGGAGAAGAGTTTAGACAGTAGGAGAAGATAAGGAACACACCCATTATCCTGAAATCACATTAGGATTCTCTTTTTAACCTGTTCCTTAATACACTAGTGCTTAGGAAATCTATTGGAGGCAGAAGCAGTCAAGGGTAGCTTAGGGTTAGGGTTAGGTTTAGGTTTAGGGTTAGGGTTATGGTTAGGGTTAGGTACGGCTTAGTGTACGGGTTCGGGTACGCGTTCTGTTATGGCGTAGGGTATGGGTTAGGTTTAGGGTTAGGGTTAGTTTGAGGGTTAGGGCTCGGTTTAGGTTACGGGTTAGGATTAGGGTACGTCTTAGGGTTAGGGTAGAGGTTAGGGTTAGGGTACGCGTTAGGGTTAGGGTAGTTATTAAACCTATCCCACTCTCTAGATACCCCTTAGCACGTCAAGGAATATTATTTGGGTGTCCAGCCATGGAGAAGAGTTTAGACACTAGGAGAAGATAAGGAACACACCCATTATCAAGAAATCACATTAGGATTCTCTTTTTAACCTGTTCCTTAAAACACTAGTGCTTAGGAAATCTATTGGAGGCAGAAGCAGTCAAGGGTAGCTTAGGGTTAGGGTTAGGGTTAGGGTTAGGGTTAGCTTTAGGGTACGGCTTAGGGTACGGGTTCGGGTACGGGTTCGGGTACGGCGTAGGGTATGGGTTAGGGTTAGGGTTAGGGTTAGTTTGAGGGTTAGGGCTCGGTTTAGGGTACGGGTTAGGATTAGGGTACGTGTTAGGGTTAGGGTACGCGTTAGGGTTAGGGTAGTTATTAAACCTATCCCACTCTCTAGATACCCCTTAGCACGTCAAGGAATATTATTTGGGTGTCCAGCCATGGAGAAGTGTTTAGACACTAGGAGAAGATAAGGAACACACCCATTATCAAGAAATCACATTAGGATTCTCTTTTTAACCTGTTCCTTAAAACACTAGTGCTTAGGAAATCTATTGGAGGCAGAAGCAGTCAAGGGTAGCTTAGGGTTAGGGTTAGGTTTAGGGTTAGGGTTAGGGTTAGGGTACGAATTAGGGTACGGTTTCGGGTACGGGTTCGTGTACGGCGTAGGGTATGGGTTAGGGTTAGGTTTAGTTTGAAGGTTAGGGCTCGGTTTAGGGTACGGGTTAGGATTAGGGTACGTGTTAGGGTTAGGGTAGGGGTTAGGGTTAGGGTACGCGTTAGGGTTAGGGTAGTTATTAAACCTATCCCACTCTCTAGATACCCCTTAGCACGTCAAGGAATATTTTTTGGGGGTCCAGCCATGGAGAAGAGTTTAGACACTAGGAGAAGATAAAGAACACACCCATTATCAAGAAATCACATTAGGATTCTCTTTTTAACCTGTTCCTTAAAACACTAGTGCTTAGGAAATCTATTGGAGGCAGAAGCAGTCAAGGGTAGCTTAGGGTTAGGGTTTGGGTTAGGGTACGGCTTAGGGTTAGGGTACGTGTTAGGGTTAGGGTAGGGGTTAGGGTTAGGGTACGCGTTAGGGTTAGGGTAGTTATTAAACCTATCCCACTCTCTAGATACCCCTTAGCACGTCAAGGAATATTATTTGGGGGTCCAGCCATGGAGAAGAGTTTAGACACTAGGAGAAGATAAGGAACACACCCATTATCAAGAAATCACATTAGGATTCTCTTTTTAACCTGTTCCTTAAAACACTACTGCTTAGGAAATCTATTGGAGGCAGAAGCAGTCAAGGGTAGCTTAGGGTTAGGGTTTGGGTTAGGGTACGGCTTAGGGTTAGGGTACGTGTTAGGGTTAGGGTACGGGTTAGGGTTAGGGTACGCGTTAGGGTTAGGGTAGTTATTAAACCTATCCCACTCTCTAGATACCCCTTAGCACGTCAAGGAATATTATTTGGGGGTCCAGCCATGGAGAAGAGTTTAGACACTAGGAGAAGATAAGGAACACACCCATTATCAAGAAATCACATTAGGATTCTCTTTTTAACCTGTTCCTTAAAACACTAGTGCTTAGGAAATCTATTGGAGGCAGAAGCAGTCAAGGGTAGCTTAGGGTTAGGGTTTGGGTTAGGGTACGGATTAGGGTACGGGTTCGGGTACGGTTTCGGGTACGGGTTTGTGTATGGCGTACGATATGGGTTAGGGTTAGGGTTAGGGTTAGTTTGAGGGTTAGGGCTCGGTGTAGGGTACGGGTTAGGATTAGGGTACGTGTTAGGGTTAGGGTAGGGGTTAGGGTTAGGGTACGCGTTAGGGTTAGGGTAGTTATTAAACCTATCCCACTCTCTAGATACCCCTTAGCACGTCAAGGAATATTATTTGGGTGTCCAGCCATGGAGAAGAGTTTAGACACTAGGAGAAGATAAGGAACACACCCATTATCAAGAATTCACATTAGGATTCTCTTTTTAACCTGTTCCTTAAAACACTAGTGCTTAGGAAATCTATTGGAGGCAGAAGCAGTCAAGGGTAGCTTAGGGTTAGGGTTAGGGTTAGGGTTAGGGTTAGGGTACGGCTTAGGGTACGGGTTCGGGTACGGGTTCGGGTACGGGTTTGTGTATGGCGTACGATATGGGTTAGGGTTAGGGTTAGGGTTAGTTTGAGGGTTAGGGCTCGGTTTAGGGTACGGGTTAGGATTAGGGTACGTGTTAGGGTTAGGGTACGCGTTAGGGTTAGGGTAGTTATTAAACCTATCCCACTCTCTAGATACCCCTTAGCACGTCAAGGAATATTATTTGGGTGTCCAGCCATGGAGAAGAGTTTAGACACTAGGAGAAGATAAGGAACACACCCATTATCAAGAAATCACATTAGGATTCTCTTTTTAACCTGTTCCTTAAAACACTAGTGCTTAGGAAATCTATTGGAGGCAGAAGCAGTCAAGGGTAGCTTAGGGTTAGGGTTACGTTTAGGGTTAGGGTTAGGGTTAGGGTACGGTTTCGGGTACGGGTTCGTGTACGGCGTAGGGTATGGGTTAGGGTTAGGGTTAGTTTGAAGGTTAGGGCTCGGTTTAGGGTACGGGTTAGGATTAGGGTACGTGTTAGGGTTAGGGTAGGGGTTAGGGTTAGGGTACGCGTTAGGGTTAGGGTAGTTATTAAACCTATCCCACTCTCTAGATACCCCTTAGCACGTCAAGGAATATTATTTGGGGGTCCAGCCATGGAGAAGAGTTTAGACACTAGGAGAAGATAAGGAACACACCCATTATCAAGAAATCACATTAGGATTCTCTTTTTAACCTGTTCCTTAAAACACTAGTGCTTAGGAAATCTATTGGAGGCAGAAGCAGTCAAGGGTAGCTTAGGGTTAGGGTTAGGGTTAGGGTACGGCTTAGGGTACGGGTTCGGGTACGGGTTCGGTTACGGGTTCGGGTACGGCGTAGGGTATGGGTTAGGTTTAGGGTTAGGGTTAGTTTGAGGGTTAGGGCTCGGTTTATGTTACGGGTTAGGATTAGGGTACGTGTTAGGGTTAGGGTAGGGGTTAGGGTTAGGGTACGCGTTAGGGTTAGGGTAGTTATTAAACCTATCCCACTCTCTAGATACCCCTTAGCACGTTAAGGAATATTATTTGGGGGTCCAGCCATGGAGAAGAGTTTAGACACTAGGAGAAGATAAGGAACACACCCATTATCCTGAAATCACATTAGGATTCTCTTTTTAACCTGTTCCTTAAAACACTAGTGCTTAGGAAATCTATTGGAGGCAGAAGCAGTCAAGGGTAGCTTAGGGTTAGGGTTAGGGTTAGGGTACGGCTTAGGGTACGGGTTCGGGTACGGGTTCGGGTACGGGTTCGGGTACGGCGTAGGGTATGGGTTAGGTTTAGGGTTAGGGTTAGTTTGAGGGTTAGGGCTCGGTTTAGGTTACGGGTTAGGATTAGGGTACGTGTTAGGGTTAGGGTAGGTGTTAGGGTTAGGGTACGCGTTAGGGTTAGGGTAGTTATTAAACCTATCCCACACTCTAGATACCCCTTAGCACGTCAAGGAATATTATTTGGGGGTCCAGCCATGGAGAAGAGTTTAGACACTAGGAGAAGATAAGGAACACACCCATTATCAAGAAATCACATTAGGATTCTCTTTTTAACCTGTTCCTTAAAACACTAGTGCTTAGGAAATCTATTGGAGGCAGAAGCAGTCAAGGGTAGCTTAGGGTTAGGGTTAGGGTTAGGGTACGGCTTAGGGTACGGGTTCGGGTACGGGTTCGGGTACGGCGTAGGGTATGGGTTAGGTTTAGGGTTAGGGTTAGTTTGAGGGTTAGGGCTCGGTTTAGGTTACGTGTTAGGATTAGGGTACGTGTTAGGGTTAGGGTAGGGGTTAGGGTTAGGGTACGCGTTAGGGTTAGGGTAGTTATTAAACATATCCCACTCTCTAGATACCCCTTAGCACGTCAAGGAATATTATTTGGGGGTGCAGCCATGGAGAAGAGTTTAGACACTAGGAGAAGATAAGGAACACACCCATTATCAATAAATCACATTAGGATTCTCTTTTTAACCTGTTCCTTAAAACACTAGTGCTTAGGAAATCTATTGGAGGCAGAAGCAGTCAAGGGTAGCTTAGGGTTAGGGTTTGGGTTAGGGTACGGCTTAGGGTACGGGTTCGGGTACGGGTTCGGGTATGCGTTTGGGTATGGCGTAGGATATGGGTTAGGGTTAGGGTTAGTTTGAGGGTTAGGGCTCGGTTTAGGTTACGGTTTAGTATTAGGGTACGTCTTAGGGTTAGGGTAGGGGTTAGGGTTAGGGTACGCGTTAGGGTTAGGGTAGTTATTAAACCTATCCCACTCTCTAGATACCCCTTAGCACGTCAAGGAATATTATTTGGGGGTCCAGCCATGGAGAAGTGTTTAGACACTAGGAGAAGATAAGGAACACACCCATTATCAAGAAATCACATTAGGATTCTCTTTTTAACCTGTTCCTTAAAACACTAGTGCTTAGGAAATCTATTGGAGGCAGAAGCAGTCAAGGGTAGCTTAGGGTTAGGGTTAGGGTTAGGGTACGGCTTAGGGTACGGGTTCGGGTACGGGTTCGTGTACGGCGTAGCGTATGGGTTAGGGTTAGGGTTAGGGTTAGTTTGAAGGTTAAGGCTCGGTTTAGGGTACGGGTTAGGATTAGGGTTCGTGTTAGGGTTAGGGTAGGGGTTAGGGTTAGGGTACGCGTTAGGGTTAGGGTAGTTATTAAACCTATCCCACTCCCTAGATACCCCTTAGCACGTCAAGGAATATTATTTGGGGGTCCAGCCATGGAGAAGAGTTTAGACAGTAGGAGAAGATAAGGAACACACCCATTATCCTGAAATCACATTAGGATTCTCTTTTTAACCTGTTCCTTAATACACTAGTGCTTAGGAAATCTATTGGAGGCAGAAGCAGTCAAGGGTAGCTTAGGGTTAGGGTTAGGTTTAGGTTTAGGGTTAGGGTTATGGTTAGGGTTAGGTACGGCTTAGTGTACGGGTTCGGGTACGGGTTCGGTTATGGCGTAGGGTATGGGTTAGGGTTAGGGTTAGGGTTAGTTTGAGGGTTAGGGCTCGGTTTAGGTTACGGGTTAGGATTAGGGTACGTCTTAGGGTTAGGGTAGAGGTTAGGGTTAGGGTACGCGTTAGAGTTAGGGTAGTTATTAAACCTATCCCACTCTCTAGATAACCCTTAGCACGTCAAGGAATATTATTTGGGGGTCCAGCCATGGAGAAGAGTTTAGACACTAGGAGAAGATAAGGAACACACCCATTATCAAGAAATCACATTAGGATTCTCTTTTTAACCTGTTCCTTAAAACACTAGTGCTTAGGAAATCTATTGGAGGCAGAAGCATTCAAGGGTAGCTTAGGGTTAGGGTTAGGGTTAGGGTACGGCTTAGGGTACGGGTTCGGGTACGGGTTCGGGTACGGCGTAGGGTATGGGTTAGGTTTAGGGTTAGGGTTAGTTTGAGGGTTAGGGCTCGGTTTAGGTTACGTGTTAGGATTAGTGTACGTGTTAGGGTTAGGGTAGGGGTTAGGGTTAGGGTACGCGTTAGGGTTAGGGTAGTTATTAAACATATCCCACTCTCTAGATACCCCTTAGCACGTCAAGGAATATTATTTGGGGGTGCAGCCATGGAGAAGAGTTTAGACACTAGGAGAAGATAAGGAACACACCCATTATCAATAAATCACATTAGGATTCTCTTTTTAACCTGTTCCTTAAAACACTAGTGCTTAGGAAATCTATTGGAGGCAGAAGCAGTCAAGGGTAGCTTAGGGTTAGGGTTTGGGTTAGGGTACGGCTTAGGGTACGGGTTCGGGTACGGGTTCGGGTACGCGTTTGTGTATGGCGTAGGATATGGGTTAGGGTTAGGGTTAGTTTGAGGGTTAGGGCTCGGTTTAGGGTACGGGTTAGGATTAGGGTACGTCTTAGGGTTAGGGTAGGGGTTAGGGTTAGGGTACGCGTTAGGGTTAGGGTAGTTATTAAACCTATCACACTCTCTAGATACCCCTTAGCACGTCAAGGAATATTATTTGGGGGTCCAGCCATGGAGAAGAGTTTAGACACTAGGAGAAGATAAGGAACACACCCATTATCAAGAAATCACATTAGGATTCTCTTTTTAACCTGTTCCTTAAAACACTAGTGCTTAGGAAATCTATTGGAGGCAGAAGCAGTCAAGGGTAGCTTAGGATTAGGGTTAGGGTTAGGGTACGGCTTAGGGTACGGGTTCGGGTACGGGTTCGTGTACGGCGTAGCGTATGGGTTAGGGTTAGGGTTAGGGTTAGTTTGAAGGTTAGGGCTCGGTTTAGGGTACGGGTTAGGATTAGGGTTCGTGTTAGGGTTAGGGTAGGGGTTAGGGTTAGGGTACGCGTTAGGGTTAGGGTAGTTATTAAACCTATTCCACTCCCTAGATACCCCTTAGCACGTCAAGGAATATTATTTGGGGGTCCAGCCATGGAGAAGAGTTTAGACAGTAGGAGAAGATAAGGAACACACCCATTATCCTGAAATCACATTAGGATTCTCTTTTTAACCTGTTCCTTAATACACTAGTGCTTAGGAAATCTATTGGAGGCAGAAGCAGTCAAGGGTAGCTTAGGGTTAGGGTTAGGTTTAGGTTTAGGGTTAGGGTTATGGTTAGGGTTAGGTACGGCTTAGTGTACGGGTTCGGGTACGCGTTCTGTTATGGCGTAGGGTATGTGTTAGGTTTAGGGTTAGGGTTAGTTTGAGGGTTAGGGCTCGGTTTAGGTTACGGGTTAGGATTAGGGTACGTCTTAGGGTTAGGGTAGAGGTTAGGGTTAGGGTACGCGTTAGGGTTAGGGTAGTTATTAAACCTATCCCACTCTCTAGATACCCCTTAGCACGTCAAGGAATATTATTTGGGTGTCCAGCCATGGAGAAGAGTTTAGACACTAGGAGAAGATAAGGAACACACCCATTATCAAGAAATCACATTAGGATTCTCTTTTTAACCTGTTCCTTAAAACACTAGTGCTTAGGAAATCTATTGGAGGCAGAAGCAGTCAAGGGTAGCTTAGGGTTAGGGTTAGGGTTAGGGTTAGGGTTAGGGTTAGCTTTAGGGTACGGCTTAGGGTACGGGTTCGGGTACGGGTTCGGGTACGGCGTAGGGTATGGGTTAGGGTTAGGGTTAGGGTTAGTTTGAGGGTTAGGGCTCGGTTTAGGGTACGGGTTAGGATTAGGGTACGTGTTAGGGTTAGGGTACGCGTTAGGGTTAGGGTAGTTATTAAACCTATCCCACTCTCTAGATACCCCTTAGCACGTCAAGGAATATTATTTGGGTGTCCAGCCATGGAGAAGTGTTTAGACACTAGGAGAAGATAAGGAACACACCCATTATCAAGAAATCACATTAGGATTCTCTTTTTAACCTGTTCCTTAAAACACTAGTGCTTAGGAAATCTATTGGAGGCAGAAGCAGTCAAGGGTAGCTTAGGGTTAGGGTTAGGTTTAGGGTTAGGGTTAGGGTTAGGGTACGAATTAGGGTACGGTTTCGGGTACGGGTTCGTGTACGGCGTAGGGTATGGGTTAGGGTTAGGTTTAGTTTGAAGGTTAGGGCTCGGTTTAGGGTACGGGTTAGGATTAGGGTACGTGTTAGGGTTAGGGTAGGGGTTAGGGTTAGGGTACGCGTTAGGGTTAGGGTAGTTATTAAACCTATCCCACTCTCTAGATACCCCTTAGCACGTCAAGGAATATTTTTTGGGGGTCCAGCCATGGAGAAGAGTTTAGACACTAGGAGAAGATAAAGAACACACCCATTATCAAGAAATCACATTAGGATTCTCTTTTTAACCTGTTCCTTAAAACACTAGTGCTTAGGAAATCTATTGGAGGCAGAAGCAGTCAAGGGTAGCTTAGGGTTAGGGTTTGGGTTAGGGTACGGCTTAGGGTTAGGGTACGTGTTAGGGTTAGGGTAGGGGTTAGGGTTAGGGTACGCGTTAGGGTTAGGGTAGTTATTAAACCTATCCCACTCTCTAGATACCCCTTAGCACGTCAAGGAATATTATTTGGGGGTCCAGCCATGGAGAAGAGTTTAGACACTAGGAGAAGATAAGGAACACACCCATTATCAATAAATCACATTAGGATTCTCTTTTTAACCTGTTCCTTAAAACACTACTGCTTAGGAAATCTATTGGAGGCAGAAGCAGTCAAGGGTAGCTTAGGGTTAGGGTTTGGGTTAGGGTACGGCTTAGGGTTAGGGTACGTGTTAGGGTTAGGGTACGGGTTAGGGTTAGGGTACGCGTTAGGGTTAGGGTAGTTATTAAACCTATCCCACTCTCTAGATACCCCTTAGCACGTCAAGGAATATTATTTGGGGGTCCAGCCATGGAGAAGAGTTTAGACACTAGGAGAAGATAAGGAACACACCCATTATCAAGAAATCACATTAGGATTCTCTTTTTAACCTGTTCCTTAAAACACTAGTGCTTAGGAAATCTATTGGAGGCAGAAGCAGTCAAGGGTAGCTTAGGGTTAGGGTTTGGGTTAGGGTACGGATTAGGGTACGGGTTCGGGTACGGTTTCGGGTACTGGTTTGTGTATGGCGTACGATATGGGTTAGGGTTAGGGTTAGGGTTAGTTTGAGGGTTAGGGCTCGGTGTAGGGTACGGGTTAGGATTAGGGTACGTGTTAGGGTTAGGGTAGGGGTTAGGGTTAGGGTACGCGTTAGGGTTAGGGTAGTTATTAAACCTATCCCACTCTCTAGATACCCCTTAGCACGTCAAGGAATATTATTTGGGTGTCCAGCCATGGAGAAGAGTTTAGACACTAGGAGAAGATAAGGAACACACCCATTATCAAGAATTCACATTAGGATTCTCTTTTTAACCTGTTCCTTAAAACACTAGTGCTTAGGAAATCTATTGGAGGCAGAAGCAGTCAAGGGTAGCTTAGGGTTAGGGTTAGGGTTAGGGTTAGGGTTAGGGTACGGCTTAGGGTACGGGTTCGGGTACGGGTTCGTGTATGGCGTAGGGTATGGGTTAGGGTTAGGGTTAGGGTTAGTTTGAAGGTTAGGGCTCGGTTTAGGGTACGGGTTAGGATTAGGGTTCGTGTTAGGGTTAGGGTAGGGGTTAGGGTTAGGGTACGCGTTAGGGTTAGGGTAGTTATTAAACCTATCCCACTCCCTAGATACCCCTTAGCAAGTCAAGGAATATTATTTGGGGTTCCAGCCATGGAGAAGAATTTAGACAGTAGGAGAAGATGAGGAACACATCCATTATCAAGAAATCACATTAGGATTCTCTTTTTAACCTGTTCCTTAAAACACTAGTGCTTAGGAAATCTATTGGAGGCAGAAGCAGTCAAGGGTAGCTTAGGTTTAGGGTTAGGGTTAGGGTTAGGGTTAGCTTTAGGGTACGGCTTAGGGTACGGGTTCGGGTACGGGTTCGGGTACGGCGTAGGGTATGGGTTAGGGTTAGGGTTAGGGTTAGTTTGAGGGTTAGGGCTCGGTTTAGGGTACGGGTTAGGATTAGGGTACGTGTTAGGGTTAGGGTACGCGTTAGGGTTAGGGTAGTTATTAAACCTATCCCACTCTCTAGATACCCCTTAGCACGTCAAGGAATATTATTTGGGTGTCCAGCCATGGAGAAGAGTTTAGACACTAGGAGAAGATAAGGAACACACCCATTATCAAGAAATCACATTAGGATTCTCTTTTTAACCTGTTCCTTAAAACACTAGTGCTTAGGAAATCTATTGGAGGCAGAAGCAGTCAAGGGTAGCTTAGGGTTAGGGTTACGTTTAGGGTTAGGGTTAGGGTTAGGGTACGGCTTAGGGTACGGTTTCGGGTACGGGTTCGTGTACGGCGTAGGGTATGGGTTAGGGTTAGGGTTAGTTTGAAGGTTAGGGCTCGGTTTAGGGTACGGGTTAGGATTAGGGTACGTGTTAGGGTTAGGGTAGGGGTTAGGGTTAGGGTACGCGTTAGGGTTAGGGTAGTTATTAAACCTATCCCACTCTCTAGATACCCCTTAGCACGTCAAGGAATATTATTTGGGGGTCCAGCCATGGAGAAGAGTTTAGACACTAGGAGAAGATAAGGAACACACCCATTATCAAGAAATCACATTAGGATTCTCTTTTTAACCTGTTCCTTAAAACACTAGTGCTTAGGAAATCTATTGGAGGCAGAAGCAGTCAAGGGTAGCTTAGGGTTAGGGTTAGGGTTAGGGTACGGCTTAGGGTACGGGTTCGGGTACGGGTTCGGTTACGGGTTCGGGTACGGCGTAGGGTATGGGTTAGGTTTAGGGTTAGG
>NW_027175420.1:142500-256385 GCF_028021215.1 Eschrichtius robustus
GGTTTGGGTACGGGTTCGTGTTCGGCGTAGGGTATGGGTTTGGGTTAGGGTTAGGGTTAGTTTGAAGGTTAGGGCTCGGTTTAGGGTACGGGTTAGGATTAGGGTTCGTGTTAGGGTTAGGGTAGGGGTTAGGGTTAGGGTACGCGTTAGGGTTAGGGTAGTTATTAAACCTATCCCACTCTCTAGATACCCCTTAGCACGTCAAGGAATATTATTTGGGGGTCCATCCATGGAGAAGAGTTTAGACACTAGGAGAAAATAAGGAACACACCCATTATCAAGAAATCACATTAGGATTCTCTTTTTAACCTGTTCCTTAAAACACTAGTGCTTAGGAAATCTATTGGAGGCAGAAGCAGTCAAGGGTAGCTTAGGGTTAGGGTTAGGGTTAGGGTACGGCTTAGGGTACGGGTTCGTGTACGGCGTAGGGTATGGGTTAGTGTTAGTGTTAGGGTTAGTTTGAAGGTTTGGTCTCGGTTTAGTGTACGGGTTAGGATTAGGGTTCGTGTTAGGGTTAGGGTAGGGGTTAGCGTTAGGGTACGCGTTAGGGTTAGGGTAGTTATTAAACCTATCCCACTCTCTAGATACCCCTTAGCACGTCAAGGAATATTATTTGGGGGTCCAGCCATGGAGAAGAGTTTAGACAATAGGAGAAGATAAGGAACACACCCATTATCCTGAAATCACATTAGGATTTTCTTTTTAACCTGTTCCTTAATACACTAGTGCTTAGGAAATCTATTGGAGGCAGAAGCAGTCAAGGGTAGCTTAGGGTTAGGGTTACGGTTAGGGTTAGGGTTAGGGTACGGCTTAGGGTACGGGTTCGGGTACGGGTTCGGGTACGGCGTAGGGTATGGGTTAGGGTTAGGGTTAGGGTTAGTTTGAGTGTTAGGGCTCGGTTTAGGTTACGGTTAGGGTTAGGGTTAGGGTTAGGGTTAGGGTTAGGGTTAGGGTTAGGGTTAGGGTTAGGGTACGGCTTAGTGTACGGGTTCGGGTACGGGTTCGGGTATGGCGTAGGGTATGGGTTAGGGTTAGGGTTAGGGTTAGTTTGAGGGTTAGGGCTCGGTTTAGGTTACGGGTTAGGATTAGGGTACGTCTTAGGGTTAGGGTAGGGGTTAGGGTTAGGGTACGCGTTAGGGTTAGGGTAGTTATTAAACCTATCCCACTCTCTAGATAACCCTTAGCACGTCAAGGAATATTATTTGGGGGTCCAGCCATGGAGAAGAGTTTAGACACTAGGAGAAGATAAGGAACACACCCATTATCAAGAAATCACATTAGGATTCTCTTTTTAACCTGTTCCTTAAAACACTAGTGCTTTGGAAATCTATTGGAGGCAGAAGCAGTCAAGGGTAGCTTAGGGTTAGGGTTAGGGTTAGGGTACGGCTTAGGGTACGGGTTCGGGTACGGGTTCGTGTACGCTGTAGGGTATGGGTTAGGGTTAGGGTTAGGGTTAGTTTGAAGGTTAGGGCTCGGTTTAGGGTACGGGTTAGGATTAGGGTTCGTGTTAGGGTTAGGGTAGGGGTTAGGGTTAGGTTACGCGTTAGGGTTAGGGTAGTTATTAAACCTATCCCACTCTCTAGATACCCCATAGCACGTCAAGGAATATTATTTGGGGGTCCAGCCATGGAGAAGAGTTTAGACACTAGGAGAAGATAAGGAACACACCCATTATCAAGAAATCACATTAGGATTCTCTTTTTAACCTGTTCCTTAAAACACTAGTGCTTAGGAAATCTATTGGAGGCAAAAGCAGTCAAGGGTAGATTAAGGTTAGGGTTAGGGTTAGGGCTAGTGTTAGGACACGGCTTAGGGTACGGGTTCGGGTACGGGTTCGTGTACGGCGTACGGTATGGGTTTGGGTTAGGGTTAGGGTTAGTTTGAAGGTTAGGGCTCGGTTTAGGGTACGAGTTAGGATTAGGGTTCGTGTTAGGGTTAGGGGAGGGGTTAGGGTTAGGGTACGCGTTAGGGTTAGGGTAGTTATTAAACCTATCCCACTCTCTAGATACCCCTTAGCACGTCAAGGAATATTATTTGGGGGTCCAGCCATGGAGAAGAGTTTAGACACTAGGAGAAGATAAGGAACACACCCATTATCAAGAAATCACATTAGGATTCTCTTTTTAACCTGTTCCTTAAAACACTAGTGCTTAGGAAATCTATTGGAGGCAGAAGCAGTCAAGGGTAGCTTAGGGTTAGGGTTAGGTTTAGGGTACGGCTTAGGGTACGGGTTCGGGTACGGGTTCGGGTACGGGTTCGGGTACGGCGTAGGGTATGGGTTAGGTTTAGGGTTAGGGTTAGTTTGAGGGTTAGGGCTCGGTTTAGGTTACGGGTTAGGATTAGGGTACGTGTTAGGGTTAGGGTAGGTGTTAGGGTTAGGGTACGCGTTAGGGTTAGGGTAGTTATTAAACCTATCCCACACTCTAGATACCCCTTAGCACGTCAAGGAATATTATTTGGGGGTCCAGCCATGGAGAAGAGTTTAGACACTAGGAGAAGATAAGGAACACACCCATTATCAAGAAATCACATTAGGATTCTCTTTTTAACCTGTTCCTTAAAACACTAGTGCTTAGGAAATCTATTGGAGGCAGAAGCAGTCAAGGGTAGCTTAGGGTTAGGGTTAGGGTTAGGGCTAGGGTTAGGACACGGCTTAGGGTACGGGTTCGGGTAAGGGTTCGTGTACGGCGTAGTGTATGGCTTTGGATTAGGGTTAGGGTTAGTTTGAAGGTTAGGGCTCGGTTTAGGGTACGGGTTAGGATTAGGGTTCGTGTTAGGGATAGGGTAGGGGTTAGGGTTAGGGTACGCGTTAGGGTTAGGGTAGTTATTAAACCTATCCCACTCTCTAGATACTCCTTAGCACGTCAAGGAATATTATTTGGGGGTCCAGCCATGGAGAAGAGTTTAGACACTAGGAGAAGATAAGGAACACACCCATTATCAAGAAATCACATTAGGATTCTCTTTTTAACCTGTTCCTTAATACACTAGTGCTTCGGAAATCTATTGGAGGCAGAAGCAGTCAAGGGTAGCTTAGGGTTAGGGTTACGGTTAGGGTTAGGGTAAGGGTATGGCTTAGGGTACGGGTTCGGGTACGGGTTCGGGTACGGCGTAGGGTATGGGTTAGGGTTAGGGTTAGGGTTAGTTTGAGGGTTAGGGCTCGGTTTAGGGTACGGGTTAGTATTAGGGTACGTGTTAGGGTTAGGGTAGGGGTTATGGTTAGGGTACGCATTAGGGTTAGGGTAGTTATTAAACCTATCCCACTCTCTAGATACCCCTTAGCACGTCAAGGAATATTATTTGGGGGTCCAGCCATGGAGAAGAGTTTAGACACTAGGAGAAGATAAGGAACACACCCATTATCAAGAAATCACATTAGGATTCTCTTTTTAACCTGTTCCTTAAAACACTAGTGCTTAGGAAATCTATTGGAGGCAGAAGCAGTCAAGGGTAGCTTAGGGTTAGGGTTAGGGTTAGGGTACGGCTTAGGGTACGGGTTCGGGTACGGGTTCGGGTACGGCGTAGGGTATGGGTTAGGTTTAGGGTTAGGGTTAGTTTGAGGGTTAGGGCTCGGTTTAGGTTACGTGTTAGGATTAGGGTACGTGTTAGGGTTAGGGTAGGGGTTAGGGTTAGGGTACGCGTTAGGGTTAGGGTAGTTATTAAACATATCCCACTCTCTAGATACCCCTTAGCACGTCAAGGAATATTATTTGGGGGTGCAGCCATGGAGAAGAGTTTAGACACTAGGAGAAGATAAGGAACACACCCATTATCAATAAATCACATTAGGATTCTCTTTTTAACCTGTTCCTTAAAACACTAGTGCTTAGGAAATCTATTGGAGGCAGAAGCAGTCAAGGGTAGCTTAGGGTTAGGGTTTGGGTTAGGGTACGGCTTAGGGTACGGGTTCGGGTACGGGTTCGGGTACGCGTTTGGGTATGGCGTAGGATATGGGTTAGGGTTAGGGTTAGTTTGAGGGTTAGGGCTCGGTTTAGGGTACGGTTTAGTATTAGGGTACGTCTTAGGGTTAGGGTAGGGGTTAGGGTTAGGGTACGCGTTAGGGTTAGGGTAGTTATTAAACCTATCCCACTCTCTAGATACCCCTTAGCACGTCAAGGAATATTATTTGGGGGTCCAGCCATGGAGAAGAGTTTAGACACTAGGAGAAGATAAGGAACACACCCATTATCAAGAAATCACATTAGGATTCTCTTTTTAACCTGTTCCTTAAAACACTAGTGCTTAGGAAATCTATTGGAGGCAGAAGCAGTCAAGGGTAGCTTAGGGTTAGGGTTAGGGTTAGGGTACGGCTTAGGGTACGGGTTCGGGTACGGGTTCGGGTACGGCGTAGGGTATGGGTTAGGGTTAGGGTTAGGGTTAGTTTGAAGGTTAAGGCTCGGTTTAGGGTACGGGTTAGGATTAGGGTTCGTGTTAGGGTTAGGGTAGGGGTTAGGGTTAGGGTACGCGTTAGGGTTAGGGTAGTTATTAAACCTATCCCACTCCCTAGATACCCCTTAGCACGTCAAGGAATATTATTTGGGGGTCCAGCCATGGAGAAGAGTTTAGACAGTAGGAGAAGATAAGGAACACACCCATTATCCTGAAATCACATTAGGATTCTCTTTTTAACCTGTTCCTTAATACACTAGTGCTTAGGAAATCTATTGGAGGCAGAAGCAGTCAAGGGTAGCTTAGGGTTAGGGTTAGGTTTAGGTTTAGGGTTAGGGTTATGGTTAGGGTTAGGTACGGCTTAGTGTACGGGTTCGGGTACGGGTTCGGTTATGGCGTAGGGTATGGGTTAGGGTTAGGGTTAGGGTTAGTTTGAGGGTTAGGGCTCGGTTTAGGTTACGGGTTAGGATTAGGGTACGTCTTAGGGTTAGGGTAGAGGTTAGGGTTAGGGTACGCGTTAGGGTTAGGGTAGTTATTAAACCTATCCCACTCTCTAGATACCCCTTAGCACGTCAAGGAATATTATTTGGGGGTCCAGCCATGGAGAAGAGTTTAGACACTAGGAGAAGATAAGGAACACACCCATTATCAAGAAATCACATTAGGATTCTCTTTTTAACCTGTTCCTTAAAACACTAGTGCTTAGGAAATCTATTGGAGGCAGAAGCAGTCAAGGGTAGCTTAGGGTTAGGGTTAGGGTTAGGGTACGGCTTAGGGTACGGGTTCGGGTACGGGTTCGGGTACGGCGTAGGGTATGGGTTAGGTTTAGGGTTAGGGTTAGTTTGAGGGTTAGGGCTCGGTTTAGGTTACGTGTTAGGATTAGTGTACGTGTTAGGGTTAGGGTAGGGGTTAGGGTTAGGGTACGCGTTAGGGTTAGGGTAGTTATTAAACATATCCCACTCTCTAGATACCCCTTAGCACGTCAAGGAATATTATTTGGGGGTGCAGCCATGGAGAAGAGTTTAGACACTAGGAGAAGATAAGGAACACACCCATTATCAATAAATCACATTAGGATTCTCTTTTTAACCTGTTCCTTAAAACACTAGTGCTTAGGAAATCTATTGGAGGCAGAAGCAGTCAAGGGTAGCTTAGGGTTAGGGTTTGGGTTAGGGTACGGCTTAGGGTACGGGTTCGGGTACGGGTTCGGGTACGCGTTTGTGTATGGCGTAGGATATGGGTTAGGGTTAGGGTTAGTTTGAGGGTTAGGGCTCGGTTTAGGGTACGGGTTAGGATTAGGGTACGTCTTAGGGTTAGGGTAGGGGTTAGGGTTAGGGTACGCGTTAGGGTTAGGGTAGTTATTAAACCTATCACAATCTCTAGATACCCCTTAGCACGTCAAGGAATATTATTTGGGGGTCCAGCCATGGAGAAGAGTTTAGACACTAGGAGAAGATAAGGAACACACCCATTATCAAGAAATCACATTAGGATTCTCTTTTTAACCTGTTCCTTAAAACACTAGTGCTTAGGAAATCTATTGGAGGCAGAAGCAGTCAAGGGTAGCTTAGGATTAGGGTTAGGGTTAGGGTACGGCTTAGGGTACGGGTTCGGGTACGGGTTCGTGTACGGCGTAGCGTATGGGTTAGGGTTAGGGTTAGGGTTAGTTTGAAGGTTAGGGCTCGGTTTAGGGTACGGGTTAGGATTAGGGTTCGTGTTAGGGTTAGGGTAGGGGTTAGGGTTAGGGTACGCGTTAGGGTTAGGGTAGTTATTAAACCTATCCCACTCCCTAGATACCCCTTAGCACGTCAAGGAATATTATTTGGGGGTCCAGCCATGGAGAAGAGTTTAGACAGTAGGAGAAGATAAGGAACACACCCATTATCCTGAAATCACATTAGGATTCTCTTTTTAACCTGTTCCTTAATACACTAGTGCTTAGGAAATCTATTGGAGGCAGAAGCAGTCAAGGGTAGCTTAGGGTTAGGGTTAGGTTTAGGTTTAGGGTTAGGGTTATGGTTAGGGTTAGGTACGGCTTAGTGTACGGGTTCGGGTACGCGTTCTGTTATGGCGTAGGGTATGGGTTAGGTTTAGGGTTAGGGTTAGTTTGAGGGTTAGGGCTCGGTTTAGGTTACGGGTTAGGATTAGGGTACGTCTTAGGGTTAGGGTAGAGGTTAGGGTTAGGGTACGCGTTAGGGTTAGGGTAGTTATTAAACCTATCCCACTCTCTAGATACCCCTTAGCACGTCAAGGAATATTATTTGGGTGTCCAGCCATGGAGAAGAGTTTAGACACTAGGAGAAGATAAGGAACACACCCATTATCAAGAAATCACATTAGGATTCTCTTTTTAACCTGTTCCTTAAAACACTAGTGCTTAGGAAATCTATTGGAGGCAGAAGCAGTCAAGGGTAGCTTAGGGTTAGGGTTAGGGTTAGGGTTAGGGTTAGCTTTAGGGTACGGCTTAGGGTACGGGTTCGGGTACGGCGTAGGGTATGGGTTAGGTTTAGGGTTAGGGTTAGTTTGAGGGTTAGGGCTCGGTTTAGGTTACGTGTTAGGATTAGTGTACGTGTTAGGGTTAGGGTAGGGGTTAGGGTTAGGGTACGCGTTAGGGTTAGGGTAGTTATTAAACATATCCCACTCTCTAGATACCCCTTAGCACGTCAAGGAATATTATTTGGGGGTGCAGCCATGGAGAAGAGTTTAGACACTAGGAGAAGATAAGGAACACACCCATTATCAATAAATCACATTAGGATTCTCTTTTTAACCTGTTCCTTAAAACACTAGTGCTTAGGAAATCTATTGGAGGCAGAAGCAGTCAAGGGTAGCTTAGGGTTAGGGTTTGGGTTAGGGTACGGCTTAGGGTACGGGTTCGGGTACGGGTTCGGGTACGCGTTTGTGTATGGCGTAGGATATGGGTTAGGGTTAGGGTTAGTTTGAGGGTTAGGGCTCGGTTTAGGGTACGGGTTAGGATTAGGGTACGTCTTAGGGTTAGGGTAGGGGTTAGGGTTAGGGTACGCGTTAGGGTTAGGGTAGTTATTAAACCTATCACACTCTCTAGATACCCCTTAGCACGTCAAGGAATATTATTTGGGGGTCCAGCCATGGAGAAGAGTTTAGACACTAGGAGAAGATAAGGAACACACCCATTATCAAGAAATCACATTAGGATTCTCTTTTTAACCTGTTCCTTAAAACACTAGTGCTTAGGAAATCTATTGGAGGCAGAAGCAGTCAAGGGTAGCTTAGGATTAGGGTTAGGGTTAGGGTACGGCTTAGGGTACGGGTTCGGGTACGGGTTCGTGTACGGCGTAGCGTATGGGTTAGGGTTAGGGTTAGGGTTAGTTTGAAGGTTAGGGCTCGGTTTAGGGTACGGGTTAGGATTAGGGTTCGTGTTAGGGTTAGGGTAGGGGTTAGGGTTAGGGTACGCGTTAGGGTTAGGGTAGTTATTAAACCTATCCCACTCCCTAGATACCCCTTAGCACGTCAAGGAATATTATTTGGGGGTCCAGCCATGGAGAAGAGTTTAGACAGTAGGAGAAGATAAGGAACACACCCATTATCCTGAAATCACATTAGGATTCTCTTTTTAACCTGTTCCTTAATACACTAGTGCTTAGGAAATCTATTGGAGGCAGAAGCAGTCAAGGGTAGCTTAGGGTTAGGGTTAGGTTTAGGTTTAGGGTTAGGGTTATGGTTAGGGTTAGGTACGGCTTAGTGTACGGGTTCGGGTACGCGTTCTGTTATGGCGTAGGGTATGGGTTAGGTTTAGGGTTAGGGTTAGTTTGAGGGTTAGGGCTCGGTTTAGGTTACGGGTTAGGATTAGGGTACGTCTTAGGGTTAGGGTAGAGGTTAGGGTTAGGGTACGCGTTAGGGTTAGGGTAGTTATTAAACCTATCCCACTCTCTAGATACCCCTTAGCACGTCAAGGAATATTATTTGGGTGTCCAGCCATGGAGAAGAGTTTAGACACTAGGAGAAGATAAGGAACACACCCATTATCAAGAAATCACATTAGGATTCTCTTTTTAACCTGTTCCTTAAAACACTAGTGCTTAGGAAATCTATTGGAGGCAGAAGCAGTCAAGGGTAGCTTAGGGTTAGGGTTAGGGTTAGGGTTAGGGTTAGCTTTAGGGTACGGCTTAGGGTACGGGTTCGGGTACGGGTTCGGGTACGGCGTAGGGTATGGGTTAGGGTTAGGGTTAGGGTTAGTTTGAGGGTTAGGGCTCGGTTTAGGGTACGGGTTAGGATTAGGGTACGTGTTAGGGTTAGGGTACGCGTTAGGGTTAGGGTAGTTATTAAACCTATCCCACTCTCTAGATACCCCTTAGCACGTCAAGGAATATTATTTGGGTGTCCAGCCATGGAGAAGTGTTTAGACACTAGGAGAAGATAAGGAACACACCCATTATCAAGAAATCACATTAGGATTCTCTTTTTAACCTGTTCCTTAAAACACTAGTGCTTAGGAAATCTATTGGAGGCAGAAGCAGTCAAGGGTAGCTTAGGGTTAGGGTTAGGTTTAGGGTTAGGGTTAGGGTTAGGGTACGAATTAGGGTACGGTTTCGGGTACGGGTTCGTGTACGGCGTAGGGTATGGGTTAGGGTTAGGTTTAGTTTGAAGGTTAGGGCTCGGTTTAGGGTACGGGTTAGGATTAGGGTACGTGTTAGGGTTAGGGTAGGGGTTAGGGTTAGGGTACGCGTTAGGGTTAGGGTAGTTATTAAACCTATCCCACTCTCTAGATACCCCTTAGCACGTCAAGGAATATTTTTTGGGGGTCCAGCCATGGAGAAGAGTTTAGACACTAGGAGAAGATAAAGAACACACCCATTATCAAGAAATCACATTAGGATTCTCTTTTTAACCTGTTCCTTAAAACACTAGTGCTTAGGAAATCTATTGGAGGCAGAAGCAGTCAAGGGTAGCTTAGGGTTAGGGTTTGGGTTAGGGTACGGCTTAGGGTTAGGGTACGTGTTAGGGTTAGGGTAGGGGTTAGGGTTAGGGTACGCGTTAGGGTTAGGGTAGTTATTAAACCTATCCCACTCTCTAGATACCCCTTAGCACGTCAAGGAATATTATTTGGGGGTCCAGCCATGGAGAAGAGTTTAGACACTAGGAGAAGATAAGGAACACACCCATTATCAATAAATCACATTAGGATTCTCTTTTTAACCTGTTCCTTAAAACACTACTGCTTAGGAAATCTATTGGAGGCAGAAGCAGTCAAGGGTAGCTTAGGGTTAGGGTTTGGGTTAGGGTACGGCTTAGGGTTAGGGTACGTGTTAGGGGTAGGGTACGGGTTAGGGTTAGGGTACGCGTTAGGGTTAGGGTAGTTATTAAACCTATCCCACTCTCTAGATACCCCTTAGCACGTCAAGGAATATTATTTGGGGGTCCAGCCATGGAGAAGAGTTTAGACACTAGGAGAAGATAAGGAACACACCCATTATCAAGAAATCACATTAGGATTCTATTTTAACCTGTTCCTTAAAACACTAGTGCTTAGGAAATCTATTGGAGGCAGAAGCAGTCAAGGGTAGCTTAGGGTTAGGGTTTGGGTTAGGGTACGGATTAGGGTACGGGTTCGGGTACGGTTTCGGGTACGGGTTTGTGTATGGCGTACGATATGGGTTAGGGTTAGGGTTAGGGTTAGTTTGAGGGTTAGGGCTCGGTGTAGGGTACGGGTTAGGATTAGGGTACGTGTTAGGGTTAGGGTAGGGGTTAGGGTTAGGGTACGCGTTAGGGTTAGGGTAGTTATTAAACCTATCCCACTCTCTAGATACCCCTTAGCACGTCAAGGAATATTATTTGGGTGTCCAGCCATGGAGAAGAGTTTAGACACTAGGAGAAGATAAGGAACACACCCATTATCAAGAATTCACATTAGGATTCTCTTTTTAACCTGTTCCTTAAAACACTAGTGCTTAGGAAATCTATTGGAGGCAGAAGCAGTCAAGGGTAGCTTAGGGTTAGGGTTAGGGTTAGGGTTAGGGTTAGGGTACGGCTTAGGGTACGGGTTCGGGTACGGGTTCGTGTATGGCGTAGGGTATGGGTTAGGGTTAGGGTTAGGGTTAGTTTGAAGGTTAGGGCTCGGTTTAGGGTACGGGTTAGGATTAGGGTTCGTGTTAGGGTTAGGGTAGGGGTTAGGGTTAGGGTACGCGTTAGGGTTAGGGTAGTTATTAAACCTATCCCACTCCCTAGATACCCCTTAGCAAGTCAAGGAATATTATTTGGGGTTCCAGCCATGGAGAAGAATTTAGACAGTAGGAGAAGATGAGGAACACATCCATTATCAAGAAATCACATTAGGATTCTCTTTTTAACCTGTTCCTTAAAACACTAGTGCTTAGGAAATCTATTGGAGGCAGAAGCAGTCAAGGGTAGCTTAGGGTTAGGGTTAGGGTTAGGGTTAGGGTTAGCTTTAGGGTACGGCTTAGGGTACGGGTTCGGGTACGGGTTCGGGTACGGCGTAGGGTATGTGTTAGGGTTAGGGTTAGGGTTAGTTTGAGGGTTAGGGCTCGGTTTAGGGTACGGGTTAGGATTAGGGTACGTGTTAGGGTTAGGGTACGCGTTAGGGTTAGGGTAGTTATTAAACCTATCCCACTCTCTAGATACCCCTTAGCACGTCAAGGAATATTATTTGGGTGTCCAGCCATGGAGAAGAGTTTAGACACTAGGAGAAGATAAGGAACACACCCATTATCAAGAAATCACATTAGGATTCTCTTTTTAACCTGTTCCTTAAAACACTAGTGCTTAGGAAATCTATTGGAGGCAGAAGCAGTCAAGGGTAGCTTAGGGTTAGGGTTACGTTTAGGGTTAGGGTTAGGGTTAGGGTACGGCTTAGGGTACGGTTTCGGGTACGGGTTCGTGTACGGCGTAGGGTATGGGTTAGGGTTAGGGTTAGTTTGAAGGTTAGGGCTCGGTTTAGGGTACGGGTTAGGATTAGGGTACGTGTTAGGGTTAGGGTAGGGGTTAGGGTTAGGGTACGCGTTAGGGTTAGGGTAGTTATTAAACCTATCCCACTCTCTAGATACCCCTTAGCACGTCAAGGAATATTATTTGGGGGTCCAGCCATGGAGAAGAGTTTAGACACTAGGAGAAGATAAGGAACACACCCATTATCAAGAAATCACATTAGGATTCTCTTTTTAACCTGTTCCTTAAAACACTAGTGCTTAGGAAATCTATTGGAGGCAGAAGCAGTCAAGGGTAGCTTAGGGTTAGGGTTAGGGTTAGGGTACGGCTTAGGGTACGGGTTCGGGTACGGGTTCGGTTACGGGTTCGGGTACGGCGTAGGGTATGGGTTAGGTTTAGGGTTAGGGTTAGTTTGAGGGTTAGGGCTCGGTTTATGTTACGGGTTAGGATTAGGGTACGTGTTAGGGTTAGGATAGGGGTTAGGGTTAGGGTACGCGTTAGGGTTAGGGTAGTTATTAAACCTATCCCACTCTCTAGATACCCCTTAGCACGTTAAGGAATATTATTTGGGGGTTCAGCCATGGAGAAGAGTTTAGACACTAGGAGAAGATAAGGAACACACCCATTATCCTGAAATCACATTAGGATTCTCTTTTTAACCTGTTCCTTAAAACACTAGTGCTTAGGAAATCTATTGGAGGCAGAAGCAGTCAAGGGTAGCTTAGGGTTAGGGTTAGGGTTAGGGTACGGCTTAGGGTACGGGTTCGGGTACGGGTTCGGGTACGGGTTCGGGTACGGCGTAGGGTATGGGTTAGGTTTAGGGTTAGGGTTAGTTTGAGGGTTAGGGCTCGGTTTAGGTTACGGGTTAGGATTAGGGTACGTGTTAGGGTTAGGGTAGGTGTTAGGGTTAGGGTACGCGTTAGGGTTAGGGTAGTTATTAAACCTATCCCACACTCTAGATACCCCTTAGCACGTCAAGGAATATTATTTGGGGGTCCAGCCATGGAGAAGAGTTTAGACACTAGGAGAAGATAAGGAACACACCCATTATCAAGAAATCACATTAGGATTCTCTTTTTAACCTGTTCCTTAAAACACTAGTGCTTAGGAAATCTATTGGAGGCAGAAGCAGTCAAGGGTAGCTTAGGGTTAGGGTTAGGGTTAGGGTACGGCTTAGG
The DNA here is from genome assembly GCF_028021215.1 of Eschrichtius robustus. Taxonomy (NCBI): domain Eukaryota; kingdom Metazoa; phylum Chordata; class Mammalia; order Artiodactyla; family Eschrichtiidae; genus Eschrichtius; species Eschrichtius robustus. The sequence continues at coordinate 154,989 of NW_027175420.1, forward strand.
GTACGGGTTCGGGTACGGGTTCGGGTACGGCGTAGGGTATGGGTTAGGTTTAGGGTTAGGGTTAGTTTGAGGGTTAGGGCTCGGTTTAGGTTACGTGTTAGGATTAGGGTACGTGTTAGGGTTAGGGTAGGGGTTAGGGTTAGGGTACGCGTTAGGGTTAGGGTAGTTATTAAACATATCCCACTCTCTAGATACCCCTTAGCACGTCAAGGAATATTATTTGGGGGTGCAGCCATGGAGAAGAGTTTAGACACTAGGAGAAGATAAGGAACACACCCATTATCAATAAATCACATTAGGATTCTCTTTTTAACCTGTTCCTTAAAACACTAGTGCTTAGGAAATCTATTGGAGGCAGAAGCAGTCAAGGGTAGCTTAGGGTTAGGGTTTGGGTTAGGGTACGGCTTAGGGTACGGGTTCGGGTACGGGTTCGGGTACGCGTTTGGGTATGGCGTAGGATATGGGTTAGGGTTAGGGTTAGTTTGAGGGTTAGGGCTCGGTTTAGGGTACGGTTTAGTATTAGGGTACGTCTTAGGGTTAGGGTAGGGGTTAGGGTTAGGGTACGCGTTAGGGTTAGGGTAGTTATTAAACCTATCCCACTCTCTAGATACCCCTTAGCACGTCAAGGAATATTATTTGGGGGTCCAGCCATGGAGAAGAGTTTAGACACTAGGAGAAGATAAGGAACACACCCATTATCAAGAAATCACATTAGGATTCTCTTTTTAACCTGTTCCTTAAAACACTAGTGCTTAGGAAATCTATTGGAGGCAGAAGCAGTCAAGGGTAGCTTAGGGTTAGGGTTAGGGTTAGGGTACGGCTTAGGGTACGGGTTCGGGTACGGGTTCGTGTACGGCGTAGCGTATGGGTTAGGGTTAGGGTTAGGGTTAGTTTGAAGGTTAAGGCTCGGTTTAGGGTACGGGTTAGGATTAGGGTTCGTGTTAGGGTTAGGGTAGGGGTTAGGGTTAGGGTACGCGTTAGGGTTAGGGTAGTTATTAAACCTATCCCACTCCCTAGATACCCCTTAGCACGTCAAGGAATATTATTTGGGGGTCCAGCCATGGAGAAGAGTTTAGACAGTAGGAGAAGATAAGGAACACACCCATTATCCTGAAATCACATTAGGATTCTCTTTTTAACCTGTTCCTTAATGCACTAGTGCTTAGGAAATCTATTGGAGGCAGAAGCAGTCAAGGGTAGCTTAGGGTTAGGGTTAGGTTTAGGTTTAGGGTTAGGGTTATGGTTAGGGTTAGGTACGGCTTAGTGTACGGGTTCGGGTACGGGTTCGGTTATGGCGTAGGGTATGGGTTAGGGTTAGGGTTAGGGTTAGTTTGAGGGTTAGGGCTCGGTTTAGGTTACGGGTTAGGATTAGGGTACGTCTTAGGGTTAGGGTAGAGGTTAGGGTTAGGGTACGCGTTAGGGTTAGGGTAGTTATTAAACCTATCCCACTCTCTAGATACCCCTTAGCACGTCAAGGAATATTATTTGGGGGTCCAGCCATGGAGAAGAGTTTAGACACTAGGAGAAGATAAGGAACACACCCATTATCAAGAAATCACATTAGGATTCTCTTTTTAACCTGTTCCTTAAAACACTAGTGCTTAGGAAATCTATTGGAGGCAGAAGCATTCAAGGGTAGCTTAGGGTTAGGGTTAGGGTTAGGGTACGGCTTAGGGTACGGGTTCGGGTACGGGTTCGGGTACGGCGTAGGGTATGGGTTAGGTTTAGGGTTAGGGTTAGTTTGAGGGTTAGGGCTCGGTTTAGGTTACGTGTTAGGATTAGTGTACGTGTTAGGGTTAGGGTAGGGGTTAGGGTTAGGGTACGCGTTAGGGTTAGGGTAGTTATTAAACATATCCCACTCTCTAGATACCCCTTAGCACGTCAAGGAATATTATTTGGGGGTGCAGCCATGGAGAAGAGTTTAGACACTAGGAGAAGATAAGGAACACACCCATTATCAATAAATCACATTAGGATTCTCTTTTTAACCTGTTCCTTAAAACACTAGTGCTTAGGAAATCTATTGGAGGCAGAAGCAGTCAAGGGTAGCTTAGGGTTAGGGTTTGGGTTAGGGTACGGCTTAGGGTACGGGTTCGGGTACGGGTTCGGGTACGCGTTTGTGTATGGCGTAGGATATGGGTTAGGGTTAGGGTTAGTTTGAGGGTTAGGGCTCGGTTTAGGGTACGGGTTAGGATTAGGGTACGTCTTAGGGTTAGGGTAGGGGTTAGGGTTAGGGTACGCGTTAGGGTTAGGGTAGTTATTAAACCTATCACACTCTCTAGATACCCCTTAGCACGTCAAGGAATATTATTTGGGGGTCCAGCCATGGAGAAGAGTTTAGACACTAGGAGAAGATAAGGAACACACCCATTATCAAGAAATCACATTAGGATTCTCTTTTTAACCTGTTCCTTAAAACACTAGTGCTTAGGAAATCTATTGGAGGCAGAAGCAGTCAAGGGTAGCTTAGGATTAGGGTTAGGGTTAGGGTACGGCTTAGGGTACGGGTTCGGGTACGGGTTCGTGTACGGCGTAGCGTATGGGTTAGGGTTAGGGTTAGGGTTAGTTTGAAGGTTAGGGCTCGGTTTAGGGTACGGGTTAGGATTAGGGTTCGTGTTAGGGTTAGGGTAGGGGTTAGGGTTAGGGTACGCGTTAGGGTTAGGGTAGTTATTAAACCTATTCCACTCCCTAGATACCCCTTAGCACGTCAAGGAATATTATTTGGGGGTCCAGCCATGGAGAAGAGTTTAGACAGTAGGAGAAGATAAGGAACACACCCATTATCCTGAAATCACATTAGGATTCTCTTTTTAACCTGTTCCTTAATACACTAGTGCTTAGGAAATCTATTGGAGGCAGAAGCAGTCAAGGGTAGCTTAGGGTTAGGGTTAGGTTTAGGTTTAGGGTTAGGGTTATGGTTAGGGTTAGGTACGGCTTAGTGTACGGGTTCGGGTACGCGTTCTGTTATGGCGTAGGGTATGGGTTAGGTTTAGGGTTAGGGTTAGTTTGAGGGTTAGGGCTCGGTTTAGGTTACGGGTTAGGATTAGGGTACGTCTTAGGGTTAGGGTAGAGGTTAGGGTTAGGGTACGCGTTAGGGTTAGGGTAGTTATTAAACCTATCCCACTCTCTAGATACCCCTTAGCACGTCAAGGAATATTATTTGGGTGTCCAGCCATGGAGAAGAGTTTAGACACTAGGAGAAGATAAGGAACACACCCATTATCAAGAAATCACATTAGGATTCTCTTTTTAACCTGTTCCTTAAAACACTAGTGCTTAGGAAATCTATTGGAGGCAGAAGCAGTCAAGGGTAGCTTAGGGTTAGGGTTAGGGTTAGGGTTAGGGTTAGCTTTAGGGTACGGCTTAGGGTACGGGTTCGGGTACGGGTTCGGGTACGGCGTAGGGTATGGGTTAGGGTTAGGGTTAGGGTTAGTTTGAGGGTTAGGGCTCGGTTTAGGGTACGGGTTAGGATTAGGGTACGTGTTAGGGTTAGGGTACGCGTTAGGGTTAGGGTAGTTATTAAACCTATCCCACTCTCTAGATACCCCTTAGCACGTCAAGGAATATTATTTGGGTGTCCAGCCATGGAGAAGTGTTTAGACACTAGGAGAAGATAAGGAACACACCCATTATCAAGAAATCACATTAGGATTCTCTTTTTAACCTGTTCCTTAAAACACTAGTGCTTAGGAAATCTATTGGAGGCAGAAGCAGTCAAGGGTAGCTTAGGGTTAGGGTTAGGTTTAGGGTTAGGGTTAGGGTTAGGGTACGAATTAGGGTACGGTTTCGGGTACGGGTTCGTGTACGGCGTAGGGTATGGGTTAGGGTTAGGTTTAGTTTGAAGGTTAGGGCTCGGTTTAGGGTACGGGTTAGGATTAGGGTACGTGTTAGGGTTAGGGTAGGGGTTAGGGTTAGGGTACGCGTTAGGGTTAGGGTAGTTATTAAACCTATCCCACTCTCTAGATACCCCTTAGCACGTCAAGGAATATTTTTTGGGGGTCCAGCCATGGAGAAGAGTTTAGACACTAGGAGAAGATAAAGAACACACCCATTATCAAGAAATCACATTAGGATTCTCTTTTTAACCTGTTCCTTAAAACACTAGTGCTTAGGAAATCTATTGGAGGCAGAAGCAGTCAAGGGTAGCTTAGGGTTAGGGTTTGGGTTAGGGTACGGCTTAGGGTTAGGGTACGTGTTAGGGTTAGGGTAGGGGTTAGGGTTAGGGTACGCGTTAGGGTTAGGGTAGTTATTAAACCTATCCCACTCTCTAGATACCCCTTAGCACGTCAAGGAATATTATTTGGGGGTCCAGCCATGGAGAAGAGTTTAGACACTAGGAGAAGATAAGGAACACACCCATTATCAATAAATCACATTAGGATTCTCTTTTTAACCTGTTCCTTAAAACACTACTGCTTAGGAAATCTATTGGAGGCAGAAGCAGTCAAGGGTAGCTTAGGGTTAGGGTTTGGGTTAGGGTACGGCTTAGGGTTAGGGTACGTGTTAGGGTTAGGGTACGGGTTAGGGTTAGGGTACGCGTTAGGGTTAGGGTAGTTATTAAACCTATCCCACTCTCTAGATACCCCTTAGCACGTCAAGGAATATTATTTGGGGGTCCAGCCATGGAGAAGAGTTTAGACACTAGGAGAAGATAAGGAACACACCCATTATCAAGAAATCACATTAGGATTCTCTTTTTAACCTGTTTCTTAAAACACTAGTGCTTAGGAAATCTATTGGAGGCAGAAGCAGTCAAGGGTAGCTTAGGGTTAGGGTTTGGGTTAGGGTACGGATTAGGGTACGGGTTCGGGTACGGTTTCGGGTACTGGTTTGTGTATGGCGTACGATATGGGTTAGGGTTAGGGTTAGGGTTAGTTTGAGGGTTAGGGCTCGGTGTAGGGTACGGGTTAGGATTAGGGTACGTGTTAGGGTTAGGGTAGGGGTTAGGGTTAATGTACGCGTTAGGGTTAGGGTAGTTATTAAACCTATCCCACTCTCTAGATACCCCTTAGCACGTCAAGGAATATTATTTGGGTGTCCAGCCATGGAGAAGAGTTTAGACACTAGGAGAAGATAAGGAACACACCCATTATCAAGAATTCACATTAGGATTCTCTTTTTAACCTGTTCCTTAAAACACTAGTGCTTAGGAAATCTATTGGAGGCAGAAGCAGTCAAGGGTAGCTTAGGGTTAGGGTTAGGGTTAGGGTTAGGGTTAGGGTACGGCTTAGGGTACGGGTTCGGGTACGGGTTCGTGTATGGCGTAGGGTATGGGTTAGGGTTAGGGTTAGGGTTAGTTTGAAGGTTAGGGCTCGGTTTAGGGTACGGGTTAGGATTAGGGTTCGTGTTAGGGTTAGGGTAGGGGTTAGGGTTAGGGTACGCGTTAGGGTTAGGGTAGTTATTAAACCTATCCCACTCCCTAGATACCCCTTAGCAAGTCAAGGAATATTATTTGGGGTTCCAGCCATGGAGAAGAATTTAGACAGTAGGAGAAGATGAGGAACACATCCATTATCAAGAAATCACATTAGGATTCTCTTTTTAACCTGTTCCTTAAAACACTAGTGCTTAGGAAATCTATTGGAGGCAGAAGCAGTCAAGGGTAGCTTAGGGTTAGGGTTAGGGTTAGGGTTAGGGTTAGCTTTAGGGTACGGCTTAGGGTACGGTTTCGGGTACGGGTTCGGGTACGGCGTAGGGTATGGGTTAGGGTTAGGGTTAGGGTTAGTTTGAGGGTTAGGGCTCGGTTTAGGGTACGGGTTAGGATTAGGGTACGTGTTAGGGTTAGGGTACGCGTTAGGGTTAGGGTAGTTATTAAACCTATCCCACTCTCTAGATACCCCTTAGCACGTCAAGGAATATTATTTGGGTGTCCAGCCATGGAGAAGAGTTTAGACACTAGGAGAAGATAAGGAACACTCCCATTATCAAGAAATCACATTAGGATTCTCTTTTTAACCTGTTCCTTAAAACACTAGTGCTTAGGAAATCTATTGGAGGCAGAAGCAGTCAAGGGTAGCTTAGGGTTAGGGTTACGTTTAGGGTTAGGGTTAGGGTTAGGGTACGGCTTAGGGTACGGTTTCGGGTACGGGTTCGTGTACGGCGTAGGGTATGGGTTAGGGTTAGGGTTAGTTTGAAGGTTAGGGCTCGGTTTAGGGTACGGGTTAGGATTAGGGTACGTGTTAGGGTTAGGGTAGGGGTTAGGGTTAGGGTACGCGTTAGGGTTAGGGTAGTTATTAAACCTATCCCACTCTCTAGATACCCCTTAGCACGTCAAGGAATATTATTTGGGGGTCCAGCCATGGAGAAGAGTTTAGACACTAGGAGAAGATAAGGAACACACCCATTATCAAGAAATCACATTAGGATTCTCTTTTTAACCTGTTCCTTAAAACACTAGTGCTTAGGAAATCTATTGGAGGCAGAAGCAGTCAAGGGTAGCTTAGGGTTAGGGTTAGGGTTAGGGTACGGCTTAGGGTACGGGTTCGGGTACGGGTTCGGTTACGGGTTCGGGTACGGCGTAGGGTATGGGTTAGGTTTAGGGTTAGGGTTAGTTTGAGGGTTAGGGCTCGGTTTATGTTACGGGTTAGGATTAGGGTACGTGTTAGGGTTAGGGTAGGGGTTAGGGTTAGGGTACGCGTTAGGGTTAGGGTAGTTATTAAACCTATCCCACTCTCTAGATACCCCTTAGCACGTTAAGGAATATTATTTGGGGGTCCAGCCATGGAGAAGAGTTTAGACACTAGGAGAAGATAAGGAACACACCCATTATCCTGAAATCACATTAGGATTCTCTTTTTAACCTGTTCCTTAAAACACTAGTGCTTAGGAAATCTATTGGAGGCAGAAGCAGTCAAGGGTAGCTTAGGGTTAGGGTTAGGGTTAGGGTACGGCTTAGGGTACGGGTTCGGGTACGGGTTCGGGTACGGCGTAGGGTATGGGTTAGGTTTAGGGTTAGGGTTAGTTTGAGGGTTAGGGCTCGGTTTAGGTTACGGGTTAGGATTAGGGTACGTGTTAGGGTTAGGGTAGGTGTTAGGGTTAGGGTACGCGTTAGGGTTAGGGTAGTTATTAAACCTATCCCACACTCTAGATACCCCTTAGCACGTCAAGGAATATTATTTGGGGGTCCAGCCATGGAGAAGAGTTTAGACACTAGGAGAAGATAAGGAACACACCCATTATAAAGAAATCACATTAGGATTCTCTTTTTAACCTGTTCCTTAAAACACTAGTGCTTAGGAAATCTATTGGAGGCAGAAGCAGTCAAGGGTAGCTTAGGGTTAGGGTTAGGGTTAGGGTACGGCTTAGGGTACGGGTTCGGGTACGGGTTCGGGTACGGCGTAGGGTATGGGTTAGGTTTAGGGTTAGGGTTAGTTTGAGGGTTAGGGCTCGGTTTAGGTTACGTGTTAGGATTAGGGTACGTGTTAGGGTTAGGGTAGGGGTTAGGGTTAATGTACGCGTTAGGGTTAGGGTAGTTATTAAACATATCCCACTCCCTAGATACCCCTTAGCACGTCAAGGAATATTATTTGGGGGTCCAGCAATGGAGAAGAGTTTAGACACTAGGAGAAGATAAGGAACACACCCATTATCAAGAAATCACATTAGGATTCTCTTTTTAACCTGTTCCTTAAAACACTAGTGCTTAAGAAATCTATTGGAGGCAGAAGCAGTCAAGGGTAGCTTAGGGTTAGGGTTAGGGTTAGGGTACGGCTTAGGGTACGGGTTCGGGTACGGGTTCGTGTACGGCGTAGCGTATGGGTTAGGTTTAGGGTTAGGGTTAGTTTGAGGGTTAGGGCTCGGTTTAGGGTACGGGTTAGGATTAGGGTTCGTGTTAGGGTTAGGGTAGGGGTTAGGGTTAGGGTACGCGTTAGGGTTAGGGTAGTTATTAAACCTATCCCACTCCCTAGATACCCCTTAGCACGTCAAGGAATATTATTTGGGGGTCCAGCCATGGAGAAGAGTTTAGACAGTAGGAGAAGATAAGGAACACACCCATTATCCTGAAATCACATTAGGATTCTCTTTTTAACCTGTTCCTTAATACACTAGTGCTTAGGAAATCTATTGGAGGCAGAAGCAGTCAAGGGTAGCTTAGGGTTAGGGTTAGGTTTAGGTTTAGGGTTAGGGTTATGGTTAGGGTTAGGTACGGCTTAGTGTACGGGTTCGGGTACGCGTTCTGTTATGGCGTAGGGTATGGGTTAGGTTTAGGGTTAGGGTTAGTTTGAGGGTTAGGGCTCGGTTTAGGTTACGGGTTAGGATTAGGGTACGTCTTAGGGTTAGGGTAGAGGTTAGGGTTAGGGTACGCGTTAGGGTTAGGGTAGTTATTAAACCTATCCCACTCTCTAGATACCCCTTAGCACGTCAAGGAATATTATTTGGGTGTCCAGCCATGGAGAAGAGTTTAGACACTAGGAGAAGATAAGGAACACACCCATTATCAAGAAATCACATTAGGATTCTCTTTTTAACCTGTTCCTTAAAACACTAGTGCTTAGGAAATCTATTGGAGGCAGAAGCAGTCAAGGGTAGCTTAGGGTTAGGGTTAGGGTTAGGGTTAGGGTTAGCTTTAGGGTACGGCTTAGGGTACGGGTTCGGGTACGGGTTCGGGTACGGCGTAGGGTATGGGTTAGGGTTAGGGTTAGGGTTAGTTTGAGGGTTAGGGCTCGGTTTAGGGTACGGGTTAGGATTAGGGTACGTGTTAGGGTTAGGGTACGCGTTAGGGTTAGGGTAGTTATTAAACCTATCCCACTCTCTAGATACCCCTTAGCACGTCAAGGAATATTATTTGGGTGTCCAGCCATGGAGAAGTGTTTAGACACTAGGAGAAGATAAGGAACACACCCATTATCAAGAAATCACATTAGGATTCTCTTTTTAACCTGTTCCTTAAAACACTAGTGCTTAGGAAATCTATTGGAGGCAGAAGCAGTCAAGGGTAGCTTAGGGTTAGGGTTAGGGTTAGGGTTAGGGTTAGGGTTAGGGTACGAATTAGGGTACGGTTTCGGGTACGGGTTCGTGTACGGCGTAGGGTATGGGTTAGGGTTAGGTTTAGTTTGAAGGTTAGGGCTCGGTTTAGGGTACGGGTTAGGATTAGGGTACGTGTTAGGGTTAGGGTAGGGGTTAGGGTTAGGGTACGCGTTAGGGTTAGGGTAGTTATTAAACCTATCCCACTCTCTAGATACCCCTTAGCACGTCAAGGAATATTTTTTGGGGGTCCAGCCATGGAGAAGAGTTTAGACACTAGGAGAAGATAAAGAACACACCCATTATCAAGAAATCACATTAGGATTCTCTTTTTAACCTGTTCCTTAAAACACTAGTGCTTAGGAAATCTATTGGAGGCAGAAGCAGTCAAGGGTAGCTTAGGGTTAGGGTTTGGGTTAGGGTACGGCTTAGGGTTAGGGTACGTGTTAGGGTTAGGGTAGGGGTTAGGGTTAGGGTAAGCGTTAGGGTTAGGGTAGTTATTAAACCTATCCCACTCTCTAGATACCCCTTAGCACGTCAAGGAATATTATTTGGGGGTCCAGCCATGGAGAAGAGTTTAGACACTAGGAGAAGATAAGGAACACACCCATTATCAATAAATCACATTAGGATTCTCTTTTTAACCTGTTCCTTAAAACACTACTGCTTAGGAAATCTATTGGAGGCAGAAGCAGTCAAGGGTAGCTTAGGGTTAGGGTTTGGGTTAGGGTACGGCTTAGGGTTAGGGTACGTGTTAGGGTTAGGGTACGGGTTAGGGTTAGGGTACGCGTTAGGGTTAGGGTAGTTATTAAACCTATCCGACTCTCTAGATACCCCTTAGCACGTCAAGGAATATTATTTGGGGGTCCAGCCATGGAGAAGAGTTTAGACACTAGGAGAAGATAAGGAACACACCCATTATCAAGAAATCACATTAGGATTCTCTTTTTAACCTGTTCCTTAAAACACTAGTGCTTAGGAAATCTATTGGAGGCAGAAGCAGTCAAGGGTAGCTTAGGGTTAGGGTTTGGGTTAGGGTACGGATTAGGGTACGGGTTCGGGTACGGTTTCGGGTACGGGTTTGTGTATGGCGTACGATATGGGTTAGGGTTAGGGTTAGGGTTAGTTTGAGGGTTAGGGCTCGGTGTAGGGTACGGGTTAGGATTAGGGTACGTGTTAGGGTTAGGGTAGGGGTTAGGGTTAGGGTACGCGTTAGGGTTAGGGTAGTTATTAAACCTATCCCACTCTCTAGATACCCCTTAGCACGTCAAGGAATATTATTTGGGTGTCCAGCCATGGAGAAGAGTTTAGACACTAGGAGAAGATAAGGAACACACCCATTATCAAGAATTCACATTAGGATTCTCTTTTTAACCTGTTCCTTAAAACACTAGTGCTTAGGAAATCTATTGGAGGCAGAAGCAGTCAAGGGTAGCTTAGGGTTAGGGTTAGGGTTAGGGTTAGGGTTAGGGTACGGCTTAGGGTACGGGTTCGGGTACGGGTTCGTGTATGGCGTAGGGTATGGGTTAGGGTTAGGGTTAGGGTTAGTTTGAAGGTTAGGGCTCGGTTTAGGGTACGGGTTAGGATTAGGGTTCGTGTTAGGGTTAGGGTAGGGGTTAGGGTTAGGGTACGCGTTAGGGTTAGGGTAGTTATTAAACCTATCCCACTCCCTAGATACCCCTTAGCAAGTCAAGGAATATTATTTGGGGTTCCAGCCATGGAGAAGAATTTAGACAGTAGGAGAAGATGAGGAACACATCCATTATCAAGAAATCACATTAGGATTCTCTTTTTAACCTGTTCCTTAAAACACTAGTGCTTAGGAAATCTATTGGAGGCAGAAGCAGTCAAGGGTAGCTTAGGGTTAGGGTTAGGGTTAGGGTTAGGGTTAGCTTTAGGGTACGGCTTAGGGTACGGGTTCGGGTACGGGTTCGGGTACGGCGTAGGGTATGGGTTAGGGTTAGGGTTAGGGTTAGTTTGAGGGTTAGGGCTCGGTTTAGGGTACGGGTTAGGATTAGGGTACGTGTTAGGGTTAGGGTACGCGTTAGGGTTAGGGTAGTTATTAAACCTATCCCACTCTCTAGATACCCCTTAGCACGTCAAGGAATATTATTTGGGTGTCCAGCCATGGAGAAGAGTTTAGACACTAGGAGAAGATAAGGAACACACCCATTATCAAGAAATCACATTAGGATTCTCTTTTTAACCTGTTCCTTAAAACACTAGTGCTTAGGAAATCTATTGGAGGCAGAAGCAGTCAAGGGTAGCTTAGGGTTAGGGTTACGTTTAGGGTTAGGGTTAGGGTTAGGGTACGGCTTAGGGTACGGTTTCGGGTACGGGTTCGTGTACGGCGTAGGGTATGGGTTAGGGTTAGGGTTAGTTTGAAGGTTAGGGCTCGGTTTAGGGTACGGGTTAGGATTAGGGTACGTGTTAGGGTTAGGGTAGGGGTTAGGGTTAGGGTACGCGTTAGGGTTAGGGTAGTTATTAAACCTATCCCACTCTCTAGATACCCCTTAGCACGTCAAGGAATATTATTTGGGGGTCCAGCCATGGAGAAGAGTTTAGACATTAGGAGAAGATAAGGAACACACCCATTATCAAGAAATCACATTAGGATTCTCTTTTTAACCTGTTCCTTAAAACACTAGTGCTTAGGAAATCTATTGGAGGCAGAAGCAGTCAAGGGTAGCTTAGGGTTAGGGTTAGGGTTAGGGTACGGCTTAGGGTACGGGTTCGGGTACGGGTTCGGTTACGGGTTCGGGTACGGCGTAGGGTATGGGTTAGGTTTAGGGTTAGGGTTAGTTTGAGGGTTAGGGCTCGGTTTATGTTACGGGTTAGGATTAGGGTACGTGTTAGGGTTAGGGTAGGGGTTAGGGTTAGGGTACGCGTTAGGGTTAGGGTAGTTATTAAACCTATCCCACTCTCTAGATACCCCTTAGCACGTTAAGGAATATTATTTGGGGGTCCAGCCATGGAGAAGAGTTTAGACACTAGGAGAAGATAAGGAACACACCCATTATCCTGAAATCACATTAGGATTCTCTTTTTAACCTGTTCCTTAAAACACTAGTGCTTAGGAAATCTATTGGAGGCAGAAGCAGTCAAGGGTAGCTTAGGGTTAGGGTTAGGGTTAGGGTACGGCTTAGGGTACGGGTTCGGGTACGGGTTCGGGTACGGGTTCGGGTACGGCGTAGGGTATGGGTTAGGTTTAGGGTTAGGGTTAGTTTGAGGGTTAGGGCTCGGTTTAGGTTACGGGTTAGGATTAGGGTACGTGTTAGGGTTAGGGTAGGTGTTAGGGTTAGGGTACGCGTTAGGGTTAGGGTAGTTATTAAACCTATCCCACACTCTAGATACCCCTTAGCACGTCAAGGAATATTATTTGGGGGTCCAGCCATGGAGAAGAGTTTAGACACTAGGAGAAGATAAGGAACACACCCATTATAAAGAAATCACATTAGGATTCTCTTTTTAACCTGTTCCTTAAAACACTAGTGCTTAGGAAATCTATTGGAGGCAGAAGCAGTCAAGGGTAGCTTAGGGTTAGGGTTAGGGTTAGGGTACGGCTTAGGGTACGGGTTCGGGTACGGGTTCGGGTACGGGTTCGGGTACGGCGTAGGGTATGGGTTAGGTTTAGGGTTAGGGTTAGTTTGAGGGTTAGGGCTCGGTTTAGGTTACGTGTTAGGATTAGGGTACGTGTTAGGGTTAGGGTAGGGGTTAGGGTTAGGGTACGCGTTAGGGTTAGGGTAGTTATTAAACATATCCCACTCTCTAGATACCCCTTAGCACGTCAAGGAATATTATTTGGGGGTCCAGCAATGGAGAAGAGTTTAGACACTAGGAGAAGATAAGGAACACACCCATTATCAATAAATCACATTAGGATTCTCTTTTTAACCTGTTCCTTAAAACACTAGTGCTTAAGAAATCTATTGGAGGCAGAAGCAGTCAAGGGTAGCTTAGGGTTAGGGTTAGGGTTAGGGTACGGCTTAGGGTACGGGTTCGGGTACGGGTTCGTGTACGGCGTAGCGTATGGGTTAGGGTTAGGGTTAGGGTTAGTTTGAAGGTTAGGGCTCGGTTTAGGGTACGGGTTAGGATTAGGGTTCGTGTTAGGGTTAGGGTAGGGGTTAGGGTTAGGGTACGCGTTAGGGTTAGGGTAGTTATTAAACCTATCCCACTCCCTAGATACCCCTTAGCACGTCAAGGAATATTATTTGGGGGTCCAGCCATGGAGAAGAGTTTAGACAGTAGGAGAAGATAAGGAACACACCCATTATCCTGAATTCACATTAGGATTCTCTTTTTAACCTGTTCCTTAATACACTAGTACTTAGGAAATCTATTGGAGGCAGAAGCAGTCAAGGGTAGCTTAGGGTTAGGGTTAGGGTTAGGTTTAGGGTTAGGGTTATGGTTAGGGTTAGGTACGGCTTAGTGTACGGGTTCGGGTACGGGTTCGGGTATGGCGTAGGGTATGGGTTAGGGTTAGGGTTAGGGTTAGTTTGAGGGTTAGGGCTCGGTTTAGGTTACGGGTTAGGATTAGGGTACGTGTTAGGGTTAGGGTAGAGGTTAGGGTTAGGGTACGCGTTAGGGTTAGGGTAGTTATTAAACCTATCCCACTCTCTAGATAACCCTTAGCACGTCAAGGAATATTATTTGGGGGTCCAGCCATGGAGAAGAGTTTAGACACTAGGAGAAGATAAGGAACACACCCATTATCAAGAAATCACATTAGGATTCTCTTTTTAACCTGTTCCTTAAAACACTAGTGCTTAGGAAATCTATTGGAGGCAGAAGCAGTCAAGGGTAGCTTAGGGTTAGGGTTAGGGTTAGGGTTAGGGTTAGCTTTAGGGTACGGCTTAGGGTACGGGTTCGGGTACGGGTTCGGGTACGGCGTAGGGTATGGGTTAGGGTTAGGGTTAGGGTTAGTTTGAGGGTTAGGGCTCGGTTTAGGGTACGGGTTAGGATTAGGGTACGTGTTAGGGTTAGGGTACGCGTTAGGGTTAGGGTAGTTATTAAACCTATCCCACTCTCTAGATACCCCTTAGCACGTCAAGGAATATTATTTGGGTGTCCAGCCATGGAGAAGAGTTTAGACACTAGGAGAAGATAAGGAACACACCCATTATCAAGAAATCACATTAGGATTCTCTTTTTAACCTGTTCCTTAAAACACTAGTGCTTAGGAAATCTATTGGAGGCAGAAGCAGTCAAGGGTAGCTTAGGGTTAGGGTTAGGTTTAGGGTTAGGGTTAGGGTTAGGGTACGGCTTAGGGTACGGTTTCGGGTACGGGTTCGTGTACGGCGTAGGGTATGGGTTAGGGTTAGGGTTAGTTTGAAGGTTAGGGCTCGGTTTAGGGTACGGGTTAGGATTAGGGTACGTGTTAGGGTTAGTGTAGGGGTTAGGGTTAGGGTACGCGTTAGGGTTAGGGTAGTTATTAAACCTATCCCACTCTCTAGATACCCCTTAGCACGTCAAGGAATATTATTTGGGTGTCCAGCCATGGAGAAGAGTTTAGACAGTAGGAGAAGATAAGGAACACACCCATTATCAAGAAATCACATTAGGATTCTCTTTTTAACCTGTTCCTTAAAACACTAGTGCTTAGGAAATCTATTGAAGGCAGAAGCAGTCAAGGGTAGCTTAGGGTTAGGGTTAGGTTTAGGGTTAGGGTTAGGGTTAGGGTACGGCTTAGGGTATGGTTTCGGGTACGGGTTCGTGTACGGCGTAGGGTATGGGTTAGGGTTAGGGTTAGTTTGAAGGTTAGGGCTCGGTTTAGGGTACGGGTTAGGATTAGGGTACGTGTTAGGGTTAGGGTAGGGGTTAGGGTTAGGGTATGCGTTAGGGTTAGGGTAGTTATTAAACCTATCCCACTCTCTAGATACCCCTTAGCACGTCAAGGAATATTATTTGGGGGTCCAGCCATGGAGAAGAGTTTAGACACTAGGAGAAGATAAGGAACACACCCATTATCAATAAATCACATTAGGATTCTCTTTTTAACCTGTTCCTTAAAACACTAGTCCTTAAGAAATCTATTGGAGGCAGAAGCAGTCAAGGGTAGCTTAGGGTTAGGGTTAGGGTTAGGGTACGGCTTAGGGTACGGGTTCGGGTACGGGTTCGTGTCCTGCGTAGCGTATGGGTTAGGGTTAGGGTTAGGGTTAGTTTGAAGGTTAGGGCTCGGTTTAGGGTACGGGTTAGGATTAGGGTTCGTGTTAGGGTTAGGGTAGGGGTTAGGGTTAGGGTACGCGTTAGGGTTAGGGTAGTTATTAAACCTATCCCACTCCCTAGATACCCCTTAGCACGTCAAGGAATATTATTTGGGGGTCCAGCCATGGAGAAGAGTTTAGACAGTAGGAGAAGATAAGGAACACACCCATTATCCTGAATTCACATTAGGATTCTCTTTTTAACCTGTTCCTTAATACACTAGTACTTAGGAAATCTATTGGAGGCAGAAGCAGTCAAGGGTAGCTTAGGGTTAGGGTTAGGTTTAGGGTTAGGGTTATGGTTAGGGTTAGGTACGGCTTAGTGTACGGGTTCGGGTACGGGTTCGGGTATGGCGTAGGGTATGGGTTAGGGTTAGGGTTAGGGTTAGTTTGAGGGTTAGGGCTCGGTTTAGGTTACGGGTTAGGATTAGGGTACGTGTTAGGGTTAGGGTAGAGGTTAGGGTTAGGGTACGCGTTAGGGTTAGGGTAGTTATTAAACCTATCCCACTCTCTAGATAACCCTTAGCACGTCAAGGAATATTATTTGGGGGTCCAGCCATGGAGAAGAGTTTAGACACTAGGAGAAGATAAGGAACACACCCATTATCAAGAAATCACATTAGGATTCTCTTTTTAACCTGTTCCTTAAAACACTAGTGCTTAGGAAATCTATTGGAGGCAGAAGCAGTCAAGGGTAGCTTAGGGTTAGGGTTAGGGTTAGGGTTAGGGTTAGCTTTAGGGTACGGCTTAGGGTACGGGTTCGGGTACGGGTTCGGGTACGGCGTAGGGTATGGGTTAGGGTTAGGGTTAGGGTTAGTTTGAGGGTTAGGGCTCGGTTTAGGGTACGGGTTAGGATTAGGGTACGTGTTAGGGTTAGGGTACGCGTTAGGGTTAGGGTAGTTATTAAACCTATCCCACTCTCTAGATACCCCTTAGCACGTCAAGGAATATTATTTGGGTGTCCAGCCATGGAGAAGAGTTTAGACACTAGGAGAAGATAAGGAACACACCCATTATCAAGAAATCACATTAGGATTCTCTTTTTAACCTGTTCCTTAAAACACTAGTGCTTAGGAAATCTATTGGAGGCAGAAGCAGTCAAGGGTAGCTTAGGGTTAGGGTTAGGTTTAGGGTTAGGGTTAGGGTTAGGGTACGGCTTAGGGTACGGTTTCGGGTACGGGTTCGTGTACGGCGTAGGGTATGGGTTAGGGTTAGGGTTAGTTTGAAGGTTAGGGCTCGGTTTAGGGTACGGGTTAGGATTAGGGTACGTGTTAGGGTTAGGGTAGGGGTTAGGGTTAGGGTACGCGTTAGGGTTAGGGTAGTTATTAAACCTATCCCACTCTCTAGATACCCCTTAGCACGTCAAGGAATATTATTTGGGTGTCCAGCCATGGAGAAGAGTTTAGACACTAGGAGAAGATAAGGAACACACCCATTATCAAGAAATCACATTAGGATTCTCTTTTTAACCTGTTCCTTAAAACACTAGTGCTTAGGAAATCTATTGAAGGCAGAAGCAGTCAAGGGTAGCTTAGGGTTAGGGTTAGGTTTAGGGTTAGGGTTAGGGTTAGGGTACGGCTTAGGGTATGGTTTCGGGTACGGGTTCGTGTACGGCGTAGGGTATGGGTTAGGGTTAGGGTTAGTTTGAAGGTTAGGGCTCGGTTTAGGGTACGGGTTAGGATTAGGGTACGTGTTAGGGTTAGGGTAGGGGTTAGGGTTAGGGTATGCGTTAGGGTTAGGGTAGTTATTAAACCTATCCCACTCTCTAGATACCCCTTAGCACGTCAAGGAATATTATTTGGGGGTCCAGCCATGGAGAAGAGTTTAGACACTAGGAGAAGATAAGGAACACACCCATTATCAATAAATCACATTAGGATTCTCTTTTTAACCTGTTCCTTAAAACACTAGTCCTTAAGAAATCTATTGGAGGCAGAAGCAGTCAAGGGTAGCTTAGGGTTAGGGTTAGGGTTAGGGTACGGCTTAGGGTACGGGTTCGGGTACGGGTTCGTGTACGGCGTAGCGTATGGGTTAGGGTTAGGGTTAGGGTTAGTTTGAAGGTTAGGGCTCGGTTTAGGGTACGGGTTAGGATTAGGGTTCGTGTTAGGGTTAGGGTAGGGGTTAGGGTTAGGGTACGCGTTAGGGTTAGGGTAGTTATTAAACCTATCCCACTCCCTAGATACCCCTTAGCACGTCAAGGAATATTATTTGGGGGTCCAGCCATGGAGAAGAGTTTAGACAGTAGGAGAAGATAAGGAACACACCCATTATCCTGAATTCACATTAGGATTCTCTTTTTAACCTGTTCCTTAATACACTAGTACTTAGGAAATCTATTGGAGGCAGAAGCAGTCAAGGGTAGCTTAGGGTTAGGGTTAGGGTTAGGTTTAGGGTTAGGGTTATGGTTAGGGTTAGGTACGGCTTAGTGTACGGGTTCGGGTACGGGTTCGGGTATGGCGTAGGGTATGGGTTAGGGTTAGGGTTAGGGTTAGTTTGAGGGTTAGGGCTCGGTTTAGGTTACGGGTTAGGATTAGGGTACGTGTTAGGGTTAGGGTAGAGGTTAGGGTTAGGGTACGCGTTAGGGTTAGGGTAGTTATTAAACCTATCCCACTCTCTAGATAACCCTTAGCACGTCAAGGAATATTATTTGGGGGTCCAGCCATGGAGAAGAGTTTAGACACTAGGAGAAGATAAGGAACACACCCATTATCAAGAAATCACATTAGGATTCTCTTTTTAACCTGTTCCTTAAAACACTAGTGCTTAGGAAATCTATTGGAGGCAGAAGCAGTCAAGGGTAGCTTAGGGTTAGGGTTAGGGTTAGGGTTAGGGTTAGCTTTAGGGTACGGCTTAGGGTACGGGTTCGGGTACGGGTTCGGGTACGGCGTAGGGTATGGGTTAGGGTTAGGGTTAGGGTTAGTTTGAGGGTTAGGGCTCGGTTTAGGGTACGGGTTAGGATTAGGGTACGTGTTAGGGTTAGGGTACGCGTTAGGGTTAGGGTAGTTATTAAACCTATCCCACTCTCTAGATACCCCTTAGCACGTCAAGGAATATTATTTGGGTGTCCAGCCATGGAGAAGAGTTTAGACACTAGGAGAAGATAAGGAACACACCCATTATCAAGAAATCACATTAGGATTCTCTTTTTAACCTGTTCCTTAAAACACTAGTGCTTAGGAAATCTATTGGAGGCAGAAGCAGTCAAGGGTAGCTTAGGGTTAGGGTTAGGTTTAGGGTTAGGGTTAGGGTTAGGGTACGGCTTAGGGTACGGTTTCGGGTACGGGTTCGTGTACGGCGTAGGGTATGGGTTAGGGTTAGGGTTAGTTTGAAGGTTAGGGCTCGGTTTAGGGTACGGGTTAGGATTAGGGTACGTGTTAGGGTTAGTGTAGGGGTTAGGGTTAGGGTACGCGTTAGGGTTAGGGTAGTTATTAAACCTATCCCACTCTCTAGATACCCCTTAGCACGTCAAGGAATATTATTTGGGTGTCCAGCCATGGAGAAGAGTTTAGACACTAGGAGAAGATAAGGAACACACCCATTATCAAGAAGTCACATTAGGATTCTCTTTTTAACCTGTTCCTTAAAACACTAGTGCTTAGGAAATCTATTGAAGGCAGAAGCAGTCAAGGGTAGCTTAGGGTTAGGGTTAGGTTTAGGGTTAGGGTTAGGGTTAGGGTACGGCTTAGGGTATGGTTTCGGGTACGGGTTCGTGTACGGCGTAGTGTATGGGTTAGGGTTAGGGTTAGTTTGAAGGTTAGGGCTCGGTTTAGGGTACGGGTTAGGATTAGGGTACGTGTTAGGGTTAGGGTAGGGGTTAGGGTTAGGGTATGCGTTAGGGTTAGGGTAGTTATTAAACCTATCCCACTCTCTAGATACCCCTTAGCACGTCAAGGAATATTATTTGGGGGTCCAGCCATGGAGAAGAGTTTAGACACTAGGAGAAGATAAGGAACACACCCATTATCAATAAATCACATTAGGATTCTCTTTTTAACCTGTTCCTTAAAACACTAGTCCTTAAGAAATCTATTGGAGGCAGAAGCAGTCAAGGGTAGCTTAGGGTTAGGGTTAGGGTTAGGGTACGGCTTAGGGTACGGGTTCGGGTACGGGTTCGTGTACGGCGTAGCGTATGGGTTAGGGTTAGGGTTAGGGTTAGTTTGAAGGTTAGGGCTCGGTTTAGGGTACGGGTTAGGATTAGGGTTCGTGTTAGAGTTAGGGTAGGGGTTAGGGTTAGGGTACGCGTTAGGGTTAGGGTAGTTATTAAACCTATCCCACTCCCTAGATACCCCTTAGCACGTCAAGGAATATTATTTGGGGGTCCAGCCATGGAGAAGAGTTTAGACAGTAGGAGAAGATAAGGAACACACCCATTATCCTGAATTCACATTAGGATTCTCTTTTTAACCTGTTCCTTAATACACTAGTACTTAGGAAATCTATTGGAGGCAGAAGCAGTCAAGGGTAGCTTAGGGTTAGGGTTAGGGTTAGGTTTAGGGTTAGGGTTATGGTTAGGGTTAGGTACGGCTTAGTGTACGGGTTCGGGTACGGGTTCGGGTATGGCGTAGGGTATGGGTTAGGGTTAGGGTTAGGGTTAGTTTGAGGGTTAGGGCTCGGTTTAGGTTACGGGTTAGGATTAGGGTACGTGTTAGGGTTAGGGTAGAGGTTAGGGTTAGGGTACGCGTTAGGGTTAGGGTAGTTATTAAACCTATCCCACTCTCTAGATAACCCTTAGCACGTCAAGGAATATTATTTGGGGGTCCAGCCATGGAGAAGAGTTTAGACACTAGGAGAAGATAAGGAACACACCCATTATCAAGAAATCACATTAGGATTCTCTTTTTAACCTGTTCCTTAAAACACTAGTGCTTAGGAAATCTATTGGAGGCAGAAGCAGTCAAGGGTAGCTTAGGGTTAGGGTTAGGGTTAGGGTTAGGGTTAGCTTTAGGGTACGGCTTAGGGTACGGGTTCGGGTACGGGTTCGGGTACGGCGTAGGGTATGGGTTAGGGTTAGGGTTAGGGTTAGTTTGAGGGTTAGGGCTCGGTTTAGGGTACGGGTTAGGATTAGGGTACGTGTTAGGGTTAGGGTACGCGTTAGGGTTAGGGTAGTTATTAAACCTATCCCACTCTCTAGATACCCCTTAGCACGTCAAGGAATATTATTTGGGTGTCCAGCCATGGAGAAGAGTTTAGACACTAGGAGAAGATAAGGAACACACCCATTATCAAGAAATCACATTAGGATTCTCTTTTTAACCTGTTCCTTAAAACACTAGTGCTTAGGAAATCTATTGGAGGCAGAAGCAGTCAAGGGTAGCTTAGGGTTAGGGTTAGGTTTAGGGTTAGGGTTAGGGTTAGGGTACGGCTTAGGGTACGGTTTCGGGTACGGGTTCGTGTACGGCGTAGGGTATGGGTTAGGGTTAGGGTTAGTTTGAAGGTTAGGGCTCGGTTTAGGGTACGGGTTAGGATTAGGGTACGTGTTAGGGTTAGGGTAGGGGTTAGGGTTAGGGTACGCGTTAGGGTTAGGGTAGTTATTAAACCTATCCCACTCTCTAGATACCCCTTAGCACGTCAAGGAATATTATTTGGGGGTCCAGCCATGGAGAAGAGTTTAGACACTAGGAGAAGATAAGGAACACACCCATTATCAAGAAATCACATTAGGATTCTCTTTTTAACCTGTTCCTTAAAACACTAGTGCTTAGGAAATCTATTGGAGGCAGAAGCAGTCAAGGGTAGCTTAGGGTTAGGGTTAGGGTTAGGGTACGGCTTAGGGTACGGGTTCGGGTACGGGTTCGGTTACGGGTTCGGGTACGGCGTAGGGTATGGGTTAGGTTTAGGGTTAGGGTTAGTTTGAGGGTTAGGGCTCGGTTTAGGTTAAGGGTTAGGATTAGGGTACGTGTTAGGGTTAGGGTAGGGGTTAGGGTTAGGGTACGCGTTAGGGTTAGGGTAGTTATTAAACCTATCCCACTCTCTACATACCCCTTAGCACGTCAAGGAATATTATTTGGGGGTCCAGCCATGGAGAAGAGTTTAGACACTAGGAGAAGATAAGGAACACACCCATTATCCTGAAATCACATTAGGATTCTCTTTTTAACCTGTTCCTTAAAACACTAGTGCTTAGGAAATCTATTGGAGGCAGAAGCAGTCAAGGGTAGCTTAGGGTTAGGGTTAGGGTTAGGGTACGGCTTAGGGTACGGGTTCGGGTACGGGTTCGGGTACGGGTTCGGGTACGGCGTAGGGTATGGGTTAGGTTTAGGGTTAGGGTTAGTTTGAGGGTTAGGGCTCGGTTTAGGTTACGGGTTAGGATTAGGGTACGTGTTAGGGTTAGGGTAGGGGTTAGGGTTAGGGTACGCGTTAGGGTTAGGGTAGTTATTAAACCTATCCCACACTCT
This sequence comes from Eschrichtius robustus, assembly GCF_028021215.1. NCBI lineage: Eukaryota > Metazoa > Chordata > Mammalia > Artiodactyla > Eschrichtiidae > Eschrichtius > Eschrichtius robustus. Next base: position 176,551 of record NW_027175420.1, read on the forward strand.
AGATACCCCTTAGCACGTCAAGGAATATTATTTGGGGGTCCAGCCATGGAGAAGAGTTTAGACACTAGGAGAAGATAAGGAACACACCCATTATCAAGAAATCACATTAGGATTCTCTTTTTAACCTGTTCCTTAAAACACTAGTGCTTAGGAAATCTATTGGAGGCAGAAGCAGTCAAGGGTAGCTTAGGGTTAGGGTTAGGGTTAGGGTACGGCTTAGGGTACGGGTTCGGGTACGGGTTCGGGTACGGGTTCGGGTACGGCGTAGGGTATGGGTTAGGTTTAGGATTAGGGTTAGTTTGAGGGTTAGGGCTCGGTTTAGGTTACGTTTTAGGATTAGGGTACGTGTTAGGGTTAGCGTAGGGGTTAGGGTTAGGGTACGCATTAGGGTTAGGGTAGTTATTAAACCTATCCCACTCTCTAGATACCCCTTAGCACGTCAAGGAATATTATTTGGGGGTCCAGCCATGGAGAAGAGTTTAGACACTAGGAGAAGATAAGGAACACACCCATTATCAATAAATCACATTAGGATTCTATTTTTAACCTGTTCGTTAAAACACTAGTGCTTAAGAAATCTATTGGAGGCAGAAGCAGTCAAGGGTAGCTTAGGGTTAGGGTTAGGGTTAGGGTACGGCTTAGGGTACGGGTTCGGGTACGGGTTCGTGTACGGCGTAGCGTATGGGTTAGGGTTAGGGTTAGGGTTAGTTTGAAGGTTAGGGCTCGGTTTAGGGTACGGGTTAGGATTAGGGTTCGTGTTAGGTTTAGGGTAGGGGTTAGGGTTAGGGTACGCGTTAGGGGTAGGGTAGTTATTAAACCTATCCCACTCCCTAGATACCCCTTAGCACGTCAAGGAATATTATTTGGGGGTCCAGCCATGGAGAAGAGTTTAGACAGTAGGAGAAGATAAGGAACACACCCATTATCCTGAAATCACATTAGGATTCTCTTTTTAACCTGTTCCTTAATACACTAGTGCTTAGGAAATCTATTGGAGGCAGAAGCAGTCAAAGGTAGCTTAGGGTTAGGTTTAGGGTTAGGGTTATGGTTAGGGTTAGGTACGGCTTAGTGTACGGGTTCGGGTACGGGTTCGGGTATGGCGTAGGGTATGGGTTAGGGTTATGGTTAGGGTTAGTTTGAGGGTTAGGGCTCGGTTTAGGTTACGGGTTAGGATTAGGGTACGTCTTAGGGTTAGGGTAGAGGTTAGGGTTAGGGTACGCGTTAGGGTTAGGGTAGTTATTAAACCTATCCCACTCTCTAGATAACCCTTAGCACGTCAAGGAATATTATTTGGGGGTCCAGCCATGGAGAAGAGTTTAGACACTAGGAGAAGATAAGGAACACACCCATTATCAAGAAATCACATTACGATTCTCTTTTTAACCTGTTCCTTAAAACACTAGTGCTTAGGAAATCTATTGGAGGCAGAAGCAGTCAAGGGTAGCTTAGGGTTAGGGTTAGGGTTAGGGTTAGGGTTAGCTTTAGGGTACGGCTTAGGGTACGGGTTCGGGTACGGGTTCGGGTACGGCGTAGGGTATGGGTTAGGGTTAGTTTGAGGGTTAGGGCTCGGTTTAGGGTACGGGTTAGGATTAGGGTACGTGTTAGGGTTAGGGTACGCGTTAGGGTTAGGGTAGTTATTAAACCTATCCCACTCTCTAGATACCCCTTAGCACGTCAAGGAATATTATTTGGGTGTCCAGCCATGGAGAAGAGTTTAGACACTAGGAGAAGATAAGGAACACACCCATTATCAAGAAATCACATTAGGATTCTCTTTTTAACCTGTTCCTTAAAACACTAGTGCTTAGGAAATCTATTGGAGGCAGAAGCAGTCAAGGGTAGCTTAGGGTTAGGGTTAGGTTTAGGGTTAGGGTTAGGGTTAGGGTACGGCTTAGGGTACGGTTTCGGGTACGGGTTCGTGTACAGCGTAGGGTATGGGTTAGGGTTAGGGTTAGTTTGAAGGTTAGGGCTCGGTTTAGGGTACGGATTAGGATTAGGGTACGTGTTAGGGTTAGGGTAGGGGTTAGGGTTAGGGTACGCGTTAGGGTTAGGGTAGTTATTAAACCTATCCCACTCTCTAGATACCCCTTAGCACGTCAAGGAATATTATTTGGGGGTCCAGCCATGGAGAAGAGTTTAGACACTAGGAGAAGATAAGGAACACACCCATTATCAAGAAATCACATTAGGATTCTCTTTTTAACCTGTTCCTTAAAACACTAGTGCTTAGGAAATCTATTGGAGGCAGAAGCAGTCAAGGGTAGCTTAGGGTTAGGGTTAGGGTTAGGGTAAGGCTTAGGGTACGGGTTCGGGTACGGGTTCGGTTACGGGTTCGGGTACGGCGTAGGGTATGGGTTAGGTTTAGGGTTAGGGTTAGTTTGAGGGTTAGGGCTCGGTTTAGGTTACGGGTTAGGATTAGGGTACGTGTTAGGGTTAGGGTAGGGGTTAGGGTTAGGGTACGCGTTAGGGTTAGGGTAGTTATTAAACCTATCCCACTCTCTACATACCCCTTAGCACGTCAAGGAATATTATTTGGGGGTCCAGCCATGGAGAAGAGTTTAGACACTTGGAGAAGATAAGGAACACACCCATTATCCTGAAATCACATTAGGATTCTCTTTTTAACCTGTTCCTTAAAACACTAGTGCTTAGGAAATCTATTGGAGGCAGAAGCAGTCAAGGGTAGCTTAGGGTTAGGGTTAGGGTTAGGGTACGGCTTAGGGTACGGGTTCGGGTACGGGTTCGGGTACGGGTTCGGGTACGGCGTAGGGTATGGGTTAGGTTTAGGGTTAGGGTTAGTTTGAGGGTTAGGGCTCGGTTTAGGTTACGAGTTAGGATTAGGGTACGTGTTAGGGTTAGGGTAGGGGTTAGGGTTAGGGTACGCGTTAGGGTTAGGGTAGTTATTAAACCTATCCCACACTCTAGATACCCCTTAGCACGTCAAGGAATATTATTTGGGGGTCCAGCCATGGAGAAGAGTTTAGACACTAGGAGAAGATAAGGAACACACCCATTATCAAGAAATCACATTAGGATTCTCTTTTTAAACTGTTCCTTAAAACACTAGTGCTAAGGAAATCTATTGGAGGCAGAAGCAGTCAAGGGTAGCTTAGGGTTAGGGTTAGGGTTAGGGTACGGGTTCGGGTACGGGTTCGGGTACGGGTTCGGGTACGGCGTAGGGTATGGGTTAGGTTTAGGATTAGGGTTAGTTTGAGGGTTAGGGCTCGGTTTAGGTTACGTGTTAGGATTAGGGTACGTGTTAGGGTTAGGGTAGGGGTTAGGGTTAGGGTACGCGTTAGGGTTAGGGTAGTTATTAAACCTATCCCACTCTCTAGATACCCCTTAGCACGTCAAGGAATATTATTTGGGGGTCCAGCCATGGAGAAGAGTTTAGACACTAGGAGAAGATAAGGAACACACCCATTATCAATAAATCACATTAGGATTCTCTTTTTAACCTGTTCGTTAAAACACTAGTGCTTAAGAAATCTATTGGAGGCAGAAGCAGTCAAGGGTAGCTTAGGGTTAGGGTTAGGGTTAGGGTACGGCTTAGGGTACGGGTTCGGGTACGGGTTCGTGTACGGCGTAGCGTATGGGTTAGGGTTAGGGTTAGGGTTAGTTTGAAGGTTAGGGCTCGGTTTAGGGTACGGGTTAGGATTAGGGTTCGTGTTAGGTTTAGGGTAGGGGTTAGGGTTAGGGTACGCGTTAGGGGTAGGGTAGTTATTAAACCTATCCCACTCCCTAGATACCCCTTAGCACGTCAAGGAATATTATTTGGGGGTCCAGCCATGGAGAAGAGTTTAGACAGTAGGAGAAGATAAGGAACACACCCATTATCCTGAAATCACATTAGGATTCTCTTTTTAACCTGTTCCTTAATACACTAGTGCTTAGGAAATCTATTGGAGGCAGAAGCAGTCAAGGGTAGCTTAGGGTTAGGTTTAGGGTTAGGGTTATGGTTAGGGTTAGGTACGGCTTAGTGTACGGGTTCGGGTACGGGTTCGGGTATGGCGTAGGGTATGGGTTAGGGTTATGGTTAGGGTTAGTTTGAGGGTTAGGGCTCGGTTTAGGTTACGGGTTAGGATTAGGGTACGTCTTAGGGTTAGGGTAGAGGTTAGGGTTAGGGTACGCGTTAGGGTTAGGGTAGTTATTAAACCTATCCCACTCTCTAGATAACCCTTAGCACGTCAAGGAATATTATTTGGGGGTCCAGCCATGGAGAAGAGTTTAGACACTAGGAGAAGATAAGGAACACACCCATTATCAAGAAATCACATTAGGATTCTCTTTTTAACCTGTTCCTTAAAACACTAGTGCTTAGGAAATCTATTGGAGGCAGAAGCAGTCAAGGGTAGCTTAGGGTTAGGGTTAGGGTTAGGGTTAGGGTTAGCTTTAGGGTACGGCTTAGGGTACGGGTTCGGGTACGGGTTCGGGTACGGCGTAGGGTATGGGTTAGGGTTAGTTTGAGGGTTAGGGCTCGGTTTAGGGTACGGGTTAGGATTAGGGTACGTGTTAGGGTTAGGGTACGCGTTAGGGTTAGGGTAGTTATTAAACCTATCCCACTCTCTAGATACCCCTTAGCACGTCAAGGAATATTATTTGGGTGTCCAGCCATGGAGAAGAGTTTAGACACTAGGAGAAGATAAGGAACACACCCATTATCAAGAAATCACAATAGGATTCTCTTTTTAACCTGTTCCTTAAAACACTAGTGCTTAGGAAATCTATTGGAGGCAGAAGCATTCAAGGGTAGCTTAGGGTTAGGGTTAGGTTTAGGGTTAGGGTTAGGGTTAGGGTACGGCTTAGGGTACGGTTTCGGGTACGGGTTCGTGTACGGCGTAGGGTATGGGTTAGGGTTAGGGTTAGTTTGAAGGTTAGGGCTCGGTTTAGGGTACGGGTTAGGATTAGGGTACGTGTTAGGGTTAGGGTAGGGGTTAGGGTTAGGTTACGCGTTAGGGTTAGGGTAGTTATTAAACCTATCCCACTCTCTAGATACCCCTTAGCACGTCAAGGAATATTATTTGGGGGTCCAGCCATGGAGAAGAGTTTAGACACTAGGAGAAGATAAGGAACACACCCATTATCAAGAAATCACATTAGGATTCTCTTTTTAACCTGTTCCTTAAAACACTAGTGCTTAGGAAATCTATTGGAGGCAGAAGCAGTCAAGGGTAGCTTAGGGTTAGGGTTAGGGTTAGGGTACGGCTTAGGGTACGGGTTCGGGTACGGGTTCGGTTACGGGTTCGGGTACGGCGTAGGGTATGGGTTAGGTTTAGGGTTAGGGTTAGTTTGAGGGTTAGGGCTCGGTTTAGGTTACGGGTTAGGATTAGGGTACGTGTTAGGGTTAGGGTAGGGGTTAGGGTTAGGGTACGCGTTAGGGTTAGGGTAGTTATTAAACCTATCCCACTCTCTACATACCCCTTAGCACGTCAAGGAATATTATTTGGGGGTCCAGCCATGGAGAAGAGTTTAGACACTTGGAGAAGATAAGGAACACACCCATTATCCTGAAATCACATTAGGATTCTCTTTTTAACCTGTTCCTTAAAACACTAGTGCTTAGGAAATCTATTGGAGGCAGAAGCAGTCAAGGGTAGCTTAGGGTTAGGGTTAGGGTTAGGGTACGGCTTAGGGTACGGGTTCGGGTACGGGTTCGGGTACGGGTTCGGGTACGGCGTAGGGTATGGGTTAGGTTTAGGGTTAGGGTTAGTTTGAGGGTTAGGGCTCGGTTTAGGTTACGGGTTAGGATTAGGGTACGTGTTAGGGTTAGGGTAGGGGTTAGGGTTAGGGTACGCGTTAGGGTTAGGGTAGTTATTAAACCTATCCCACACTCTAGATACCCCTTAGCACGTCAAGGAATATTATTTGGGGGTCCAGCCATGGAGAAGAGTTTAGACACTAGGAGAAGATAAGGAACACACCCATTATCAAGAAATCACATTAGGATTCTCTTTTTAACCTGTTCCTTAAAACACTAGTGCTTAGGAAATCTATTGGAGGCAGAAGCAGTCAAGGGTAGCTTAGGGTTAGGGTTAGGGTTAGGGTACGGCTTAGGGTACGGGTTCGGGTACGGGTTCGTGTACGCTGTAGGGTATGGGTTAGGGTTAGGGTTAGGGTTAGTTTGAAGGTTAGGGCTCGGTTTAGGGTACGGGTTAGGATTAGGGTTCGTGTTAGGGTTAGGGTAGGGGTTAGGGTTAGGGTACGCGTTAGTGTTAGGGTAGTTATTAAACCTATCCCACTCTCTAGATACCCCATAGCACGTCAAGGAATATTATTTGGGGGTCCAGCCATGGAGAAGAGTTTAGACACTAGGAGAAGATAAGGAACACACCCATTATCAAGAAATCACATTAGGATTCTCTTTTTAACCTGTTCCTTAAAACACTAGTGCTTAGGAAATCTATTGGAGGCAGAAGCAGTCAAGGGTAGCTTAGGGTTAGGGTTAGGGTTAGGGTACGGCTTAGGGTACGGGTTCGGGTACGGGTTCGGGTACGGCGTAAGGTATGGGTTAGGTTTAGGGTTAGGGTTAGTTTGAGGGTTAGGGCTCGGTTTAGGTTACGTGTTAGGATTAGGGTACGTGTTAGGGTTAGGGTAGGGGTTAGGGTTAGGGTACGCGTTAGGGTTAGGGTAGTTATTAAACATATCCCACTCTCTAGATACCCCTTAGCACGTCAAGGAATATTATTTGGGGGTCCAGCCATGGAGAAGAGTTTAGACACTAGGAGAAGATAAGGAACACACCCATTATCAAGAAATCACATTAGGATTCTCTTTTTAACCTGTTCCTTAAAACACTAGTGCTTAGGAAATCTATTGGAGGCAGAAGCAGTCAAGGGTAGCTTAGGGTTAGGGTTTGGGTTAGGGTACGGCTTAGGGTACGGGTTCGGGTACGGGTTCGGGTACGCGTTTGGGTATGGCGTAGGATATGGGTTAGGGTTAGGGTTAGTTTGAGGGTTAGGGCTCGGTTTAGGGTACGGGTTAGTATTAGGGTACGTCTTAGGGTTAGGGTAGGGGTTAGGGTTAGGGTACGCGTTAGGGTTAGGGTAGTTATTAAACCTATCCCACTCTCTAGATACCCCTTAGCACGTCAAGGAATATTATTTGGGGGTCCAGCCATGGAGAAGAGTTTAGACACTAGGAGAAGATAAGGAACACACCCATTATCAAGAAATCACATTAGGATTCTCTTTTTAACCTGTTCCTTAAAACACTAGTGCTTAGGAAATCTATTGGAGGCAGAAGCAGTCAAGGGTAGCTTAGGGTTAGGGTTAGGGTTAGGGTACGGCTTAGGGTACGGGTTCAGGTACGGGTTCGTGTACGGCGTAGCGTATGGGTTAGGGTTAGGGTTAGGGTTAGTTTGAAGGTTAAGGCTCGGTTTAGGGTACGGGTTAGGATTAGGGTTCGTGTTAGGGTTAGGGTAGGGGTTAGGGTTAGGGTACGCGTTAGGGTTAGGGTAGTTATTAAACCTATCCCACTCCCTAGATACCCCTTAGCACGTCAAGGAATATTATTTGGGGGTCCAGCCATGGAGAAGAGTTTAGACAGTAGGAGAAGATAAGGAACACACCCATTATCCTGAAATCACATTAGGATTCTCTTTTTAACCTGTTCCTTAATACACTAGTGCTTAGGAAATCTATTGGAGGCAGAAGCAGTCAAGGGTAGCTTAGGGTTAGGGTTAGGTTTAGGTTTAGGGTTAGGGTTATGGTTAGGGTTAGGTATGGCTTAGTGTACGGGTTCGGGTACGGGTTCGGTTATGGCGTAGGGTATGGGTTAGGGTTAGGGTTAGGGTTAGTTTGAGGGTTAGGGCTCGGTTTAGGTTACGGGTTAGGATTAGGGTACGTCTTAGGGTTAGGGTAGAGGTTAGGGTTAGGGTACGCGTTAGGGTTAGGGTAGTTATTAAACCTATCCCACTCTCTAGACAACCCTTAGCACGTCAAGGAATATTATTTGGGGGTCCAGCCATGGAGAAGAGTTTAGACACTAGGAGAAGATAAGGAACACACCCATTATCAAGAAATCACATTAGGATTCTCTTTTTAACCTGTTCCTTAAAACACTAGTGCTTAGGAAATCTATTGGAGGCAGAAGCAGTCAAGGGTAGCTTAGGGTTAGGGTTAGGGTTAGGGTACGGCTTAGGGTACGGGTCCGGGAACGGGTTCGGGTACGGCGTAGGGTATGGGTTAGGTTTAGGGTTAGGGTTAGTTTGAGGGTTAGGGCTCGGTTTAGGTTACGTGTTAGGATTAGTGTACGTGTTAGGGTTAGGGTTGGGGTTAGGGTTAGGGTACGCGTTAGGGTTAGGGTAGTTATTAAACCTATCTCACTCTCTAGATACCCCTTAGCACGTCAAGGAATATTATTTGGGGGTCCAGCCATGGAGAAGAGTTTAGACACTAGGAGAAGATAAGGAACACACCCATTATCAAGAAATCACATTAGGATTCTCTTTTTAACCTGTTCCTTAAAACACTAGTGCTTAGGAAATCTATTGGAGGCAGAAGCAGTCAAGGGTAGCTTAGGGTTAGGGTTAGGGTTAGGGTACGGCTTAGGGTACGGGTTCGGGTACGGGTTCGGGTACGGGTTCGGGTACGGCGTAGGGTATGGGTTAGGTTTAGGGTTAGGGTTAGTTTGAGGGTTAGGGCTCGGTTTAGGTTACGGGTTAGGATTAGGGTACGTGTTAGTGTTAGGGTAGGTGTTAGGGTTAGGGTACGCGTTAGGGTTAGGGTAGTTATTAAACCAATCCCACACTCTAGATACCCCTTAGCACGTCAAGGAATATTATTTGGGGGTCCAGCCATGGAGAAGAGTTTAGACACTAGGAGAAGATAAGGAACACACCCATTATCAAGAAATCACATTAGGATTCTCTTTTTAACCTGTTCCTTAAAACACTAGTGCTTAGGAAATCTATTGGAGGCAGAAGCAGTCAAGGGTAGCTTAGGGTTAGGGTTAGGGTTAGGGCTAGGGTTAGGACACGGCTTAGGGTACGGGTTCGGGTAAGGGTTCGTGTACGGCGTAGTGTATGGGTTTGGGTTAGGGTTAGGGTTAGTTTGAAGGTTAGGGCTCGGTTTAGGGTACGGGTTAGGATTAGGGTTCGTGTTAGGGATAGGGTAGGGGTTAGGGTTAGGGTACGCGTTAGGGTTAGGGTAGTTATTAAACCTATCCCACTCTCTAGATACTCCTTAGCACGTCAAGGAATATTATTTGGGGGTCCAGCCATGGAGAAGAGTTTAGACACTAGGAGAAGATAAGGAACACACCCATTATCAAGAAATCACATTAGGATTCTCTTTTTAACCTGTTCCTTAATACACTAGTGCTTAGGAAATCTATTGGAGGCAGAAGCAGTCAAAGGTAGCTTAGGGTTAGGGTTACGGTTAGGGTTAGGGTTAGGGTATGGCTTAGGGTACGGGTTCGGGTACGGGTTCGGGTACGGCGTAGGGTATGGGTTAGGGTTAGGGTTAGGGTTAGTTTGAGGGTTAGGGCTCGGTTTAGGGTACGGGTTAGGATTAGGGTACGTGTTAGGGTTAGGGTAGGGGTTAGGGTTAGGGTACGCATTAGGGTTAGGGTAGTTATTAAACCTATCCCACTCTCTAGATACCCCTTAGCACGTCAAGGAATATTATTTGGGGGTCCAGCCATGGAGAAGAGTTTAGACACTAGGAGAAGATAAGGAACACACCCATTATCAAGAAATCACATTAGGATTCTCTTTTTAACCTGTTCCTTAAAACACTAGTGCTTAGGAAATCTATTGGAGGCAGAAGCAGTCAAGGGTAGCTTAGGGTTAGGGTTAGGGTTAGGGTACGGCTTAGGGTACGGGTTCGGGTACGGGTTCGGGTACGGCGTAAGGTATGGGTTAGGTTTAGGGTTAGGGTTAGTTTGAGGGTTAGGGCTCGGTTTAGGTTACGTGTTAGGATTAGGGTACGTGTTAGGGTTAGGGTAGGGGTTAGGGTTAGGGTACGCGTTAGGGTTAGGGTAGTTATTAAACATATCCCACTCTCTAGATACCCCTTAGCACGTCAAGGAATATTATTTGGGGGTCCAGCCATGGAGAAGAGTTTAGACACTAGGAGAAGATAAGGAACACACCCATTATCAAGAAATCACATTAGGATTCTCTTTTTAACCTGTTCCTTAAAACACTAGTGCTTAGGAAATCTATTGGAGGCAGAAGCAGTCAAGGGTAGCTTAGTGTTAGGGTTTGGGTTAGGGTACGGCTTAGGGTACGGGTTCGGGTACGGGTTCGGGTACGCGTTTGGGTATGGCGTAGGATATGGGTTAGGGTTAGGGTTAGTTTGAGGGTTAGGGCTCGGTTTAGGGTACGGGTTAGTATTAGGGTACGTCTTAGGGTTAGGGTAGGGGTTAGGGTTAGGGTACGCGTTAGGGTTAGGGTAGTTATTAAACCTATCCCACTCTCTAGATACCCCTTAGCACGTCAAGGAATATTATTTGGGGGTCCAGCCATGGAGAAGAGTTTAGACACTAGGAGAAGATAAGGAACACACCCATTATCAAGAAATCACATTAGGATTCTCTTTTTAACCTGTTCCTTAAAACACTAGTGCTTAGGAAATCTATTGGAGGCAGAAGCAGTCAAGGGTAGCTTAGGGTTAGGGTTAGGGTTAGGGTACGGCTTAGGGTACGGGTTCGGGTACGGGTTCGTGTACGGCGTAGCGTATGGGTTAGGGTTAGGGTTAGGGTTAGTTTGAAGGTTAAGGCTCGGTTTAGGGTACGGGTTAGGATTAGGGTTCGTGTTAGGGTTAGGGTAGGGGTTAGGGTTAGGGTACGCGTTAGGGTTAGGGTAGTTATTAAACCTATCCCACTCCCTAGATACCCCTTAGCACGTCAAGGAATATTATTTGGGGGTCCAGCCATGGAGAAGAGTTTAGACAGTAGGAGAAGATAAGGAACACACCCATTATCCTGAAATCACATTAGGATTCTCTTTTTAACCTGTTCCTTAATACACTAGTGCTTAGGAAATCTATTGGAGGCAGAAGCAGTCAAGGGTAGCTTAGGGTTAGGGTTAGGTTTAGGTTTAGGGTTAGGGTTATGGTTAGGGTTAGGTACGGCTTAGTGTACGGGTTCGGGTACGGGTTCGGTTATGGCGTAGGGTATGGGTTAGGGTTAGGGTTAGGGTTAGTTTGAGGGTTAGGGCTCGGTTTAGGTTACGGGTTAGGATTAGGGTACGTCTTAGGGTTAGGGTAGGAGTTAGGGTTAGGGTACGCGTTAGGGTTAGGGTAGTTATTAAACCTATCCCACTCTCTAGATAACCCTTAGCACGTCAAGGAATATTATTTGGGGGTCCAGCCATGGAGAAGAGTTTAGACACTAGGAGAAGATAAGGAACACACCCATTATCAAGAAATCACATTAGGATTCTCTTTTTAACCTGTTCCTTAAAACACTAGTGCTTAGGAAATCTATTGGAGGCAGAAGCAGTCAAGGGTAGCTTAGGGTTAGGGTTAGGGTTAGGGTACGGCTTAGGGTACGGGTTCGGGTACGGGTTCGGGTACGGCGTAGGGTATGGGTTAGGTTTAGGGTTAGGGTTAGTTTGAGGGTTAGGGCTCGGTTTAGGTTACGTGTTAGGATTAGTGTACGTGTTAGGGTTAGGGTTGGGGTTAGGGTTAGGGTACGCGTTAGGGTTAGGGTAGTTATTAAACCTATCTCACTCTCTAGATACCCCTTAGCACGTCAAGGAATATTATTTGGGGGTCCAGCCATGGAGAAGAGTTTAGACACTAGGAGAAGATAAGGAACACACCCATTATCAAGAAATCACATTAGGATTCTCTTTTTAACCTGTTCCTTAAAACACTAGTGCTTAGGAAATCTATTGGAGGCAGAAGCAGTCAAGGGTAGCTTAGGGTTAGGGTTAGGGTTAGGGTACGGCTTAGGGTACGGGTTCGGGTACGGGTTCGGGTACGGGTTCGGGTACGGCGTAGGGTATGGGTTAGGTTTAGGGTTAGGGTTAGTTTGAGGGTTAGGGCTCGGTTTAGGTTACGGGTTAGGATTAGGGTACGTGTTAGGGTTAGGGTAGGTGTTAGGGTTAGGGTACGCGTTAGGGTTAGGGTAGTTATTAAACCTATCCCACACTCTAGATACCCCTTAGCACGTCAAGGAATATTATTTGGGGGTCCAGGCATGGAGAAGAGTTTAGACACTAGGAGAAGATAAGGAACACACCCATTATCAAGAAATCACATTAGGATTCTCTTTTTAACCTGTTCCTTAAAACACTAGTGCTTAGGAAATCTATTGGAGGCAGAAGCAGTCAAGGGTAGCTTAGGGTTAGGGTTAGGGTTAGGGCTAGGGTTAGGACACGGCTTAGGGTACGGGTTCGGGTAAGGGTTCGTGTACGGCGTAGTGTATGGGTTTGGGTTAGGGTTAGGGTTAGTTTGAAGGTTAGGGCTCGGTTTAGGGTACGGGTTAGGATTAGGGTTCGTGTTAGGGATAGGGTAGGGGTTAGGGTTAGGGTACGCGTTAGGGTTAGGGTAGTTATTAAACCTATCCCACTCTCTAGATACTCCTTAGCACGTCAAGGAATATTATTTGGGGGTCCAGCCATGGAGAAGAGTTTAGACACTAGGAGAAGATAAGGAACACACCCATTATCAAGAAATCACATTAGGATTCTCTTTTTAACCTGTTCCTTAATACACTAGTGCTTAGGAAATCTATTGGAGGCAGAAGCAGTCAAGGGTAGCTTAGGGTTAGGGTTACGGTTAGGGTTAGGGTTAGGGTATGGCTTAGGGTACGGGTTCGGGTACGGGTTCGGGTACGGCGTAGGGTATGGGTTAGGGTTAGGGTTAGGGTTAGTTTGAGGGTTAGGGCTCGGTTTAGGGTACGGGTTAGGATTAGGGTACGTGTTAGGGTTAGGGTAGGGGTTAGGGTTAGGGTACGCATTAGGGTTAGGGTAGTTATTAAACCTATCCCACTCTCTAGATACCCCTTAGCACGTCAAGGAATATTATTTGGGGGTCCAGCCATGGAGAAGAGTTTAGACACTAGGAGAAATAAGGAACACACCCATTATCAAGAAATCACATTAGGATTCTCTTTTTAACCTGTTCCTTAAAACACTAGTGCTTAGGAAATCTATTGGAGGCAGAAGCAGTCAAGGGTAGCTTAGGGTTAGGGTTAGGGTTAGGGTACGGCTTAGGGTACGGGTTCGGGTACGGGTTCGGGTACGGCGTAAGGTATGGGTTAGGTTTAGGGTTAGGGTTAGTTTGAGGGTTAGGGCTCGGTTTAGGTTACGTGTTAGGATTAGGGTACGTGTTAGGGTTAGGGTAGGGGTTAGGGTTAGGGTACGCGTTAGGGTTAGGGTAGTTATTAAACATATCCCACTCTCTAGATACCCCTTAGCACGTCAAGGAATATTATTTGGGGGTCCAGCCATGGAGAAGAGTTTAGACACTAGGAGAAGATAAGGAACACACCCATTATCAAGAAATCACATTAGGATTCTCTTTTTAACCTGTTCCTTAAAACACTAGTGCTTAGGAAATCTATTGGAGGCAGAAGCAGTCAAGGGTAGCTTAGGGTTAGGGTTTGGGTTAGGGTACGGCTTAGGGTACGGGTTCGGGTACGGGTTCGGGTACGCGTTTGGGTATGGCGTAGGATATGGGTTAGGGTTAGGGTTAGTTTGAGGGTTAGGGCTCGGTTTAGGGTACGGGTTAGTATTAGGGTACGTCTTAGGGTTAGGGTAGGGGTTAGGGTTAGGGTACGCGTTAGGGTTAGGGTAGTTATTAAACCTATCCCACTCTCTAGATACCCCTTAGCACGTCAAGGAATATTATTTGGGGGTCCAGCCATGGAGAAGAGTTTAGACACTAGGAGAAGATAAGGAACACACCCATTATCAAGAAATCACATTAGGATTCTCTTTTTAACCTGTTCCTTAAAACACTAGTGCTTAGGAAATCTATTGGAGGCAGAAGCAGTCAAGGGTAGCTTAGGGTTAGGGTTAGGGTTAGGGTACGGCTTAGGGTACGGGTTCGGGTACGGGTTCGTGTACGGCGTAGCGTATGGGTTAGGGTTAGGGTTAGGGTTAGTTTGAAGGTTAAGGCTCGCTTTAGGGTACGGGTTAGGATTAGGGTTCGTGTTAGGGTTAGGGTAGGGGTTAGGGTTAGGGTACGCGTTAGGGTTAGGGTAGTTATTAAACCTATCCCACTCCCTAGATACCCCTTAGCACGTCAAGGAATATTATTTGGGGGTCCAGCCATGGAGAAGAGTTTAGACAGTAGGAGAAGATAAGGAACACACCCATTATCCTGAAATCACATTAGGATTCTCTTTTTAACCTGTTCCTTAATACACTAGTGCTTAGGAAATCTATTGGAGGCAGAAGCAGTCAAGGGTAGCTTAGGGTTAGGGTTAGGTTTAGGTTTAGGGTTAGGGTTATGGTTAGGGTTAGGTACGGCTTAGTGTACGGGTTCGGGTACGGGTTCGGTTATGGCGTAGGGTATGGGTTAGGGTTAGGGTTAGGGTTAGTTTGAGGGTTAGGGCTCGGTTTAGGTTACGGGTTAGGATTAGGGTACGTCTTAGGGTTAGGGTAGGAGTTAGGGTTAGGGTACGCGTTAGGGTTAGGGTAGTTATTAAACCTATCCCACTCTCTAGATAACCCTTAGCACGTCAAGGAATATTATTTGGGGGTCCAGCCATGGAGAAGAGTTTAGACACTAGGAGAAGATAAGGAACACACCCATTATCAAGAAATCACATTAGGATTCTCTTTTTAACCTGTTCCTTAAAACACTAGTGCTTAGGAAATCTATTGGAGGCAGAAGCAGTCAAGGGTAGCTTAGGGTTAGGGTTAGGGTTAGGGTACGGCTTAGGGTACGGGTTCGGGTACGGGTTCGGGTACGGCGTAGGGTATGGGTTAGGTTTAGGGTTAGGGTTAGTTTGAGGGTTAGGGCTCGGTTTAGGTTACGTGTTAGGATTAGTGTACGTGTTAGGGTTAGGGTTGGGGTTAGGGTTAGGGTACGCGTTAGGGTTAGGGTAGTTATTAAACCTATCTCACTCTCTAGATACCCCTTAGCACGTCAAGGAATATTATTTGGGGGTCCAGCCATGGAGAAGAGTTTAGACACTAGGAGAAGATAAGGAACACACCCATTATCAAGAAATCACATTAGGATTCTCTTTTTAACCTGTTCCTTAAAACACTAGTGCTTAGGAAATCTATTGGAGGCAGAAGCAGTCAAGGGTAGCTTAGGGTTAGGGTTAGGGTTAGGGTACGGCTTAGGGTACGGGTTCGGGTACGGGTTCGGGTACGGGTTCGGGTACGGCGTAGGGTATGGGTTAGGTTTAGGGTTAGGGTTAGTTTGAGGGTTAGGGCTCGGTTTAGGGTACGGGTTAGGATTAGGGTACGTGTTAGGGTTAGGGTAGGGGTTAGGGTTAGGGTACGCATTAGGGTTAGGGTAGTTATTAAACCTATCCCACTCTCTAGATACCCCTTAGCACGTCAAGGAATATTATTTGGGGGTCCAGCCATGGAGAAGAGTTTAGACACTAGGAGAAGATAAGGAACACACCCATTATCAAGAAATCACATTAGGATTCTCTTTTTAACCTGTTCCTTAAAACACTAGTGCTTAGGAAATCTATTGGAGGCAGAAGCAGTCAAGGGTAGCTTAGGGTTAGGGTTAGGGTTAGGGTACGGCTTAGGGTACGGGTTCGGGTACGGGTTCGGGTACGGCGTAAGGTATGGGTTAGGTTTAGGGTTAGGGTTAGTTTGAGGGTTAGGGCTCGGTTTAGGTTACGTGTTAGGATTAGGGTACGTGTTAGGGTTAGGGTAGGGGTTAGGGTTAGGGTACGCGTTAGGGTTAGGGTAGTTATTAAACATATCCCACTCTCTAGATACCCCTTAGCACGTCAAGGAATATTATTTGGGGGTCCAGCCATGGAGAAGAGTTTAGACACTAGGAGAAGATAAGGAACACACCCATTATCAAGAAATCACATTAGGATTCTCTTTTTAACCTGTTCCTTAAAACACTAGTGCTTAGGAAATCTATTGGAGGCAGAAGCAGTCAAGGGTAGCTTAGGGTTAGGGTTTGGGTTAGGGTACGGCTTAGGGTACGGGTTCGGGTACGCGTTTGGGTATGGCGTAGGATATGGGTTAGGGTTAGGGTTAGTTTGAGGGTTAGGGCTCGGTTTAGGGTACGGGTTAGTATTAGGGTACGTCTTAGGGTTAGGGTAGGGGTTAGGGTTAGGGTACGCGTTAGGGTTAGGGTAGTTATTAAACCTATCCCACTCTCTAGATACCCCTTAGCACGTCAAGGAATATTATTTGGGGGTCCAGCCATGGAGAAGAGTTTAGACACTAGGAGAAGATAAGGAACACACCCATTATCAAGAAATCACATTAGGATTCTCTTTTTAACCTGTTCCTTAAAACACTAGTGCTTAGGAAATCTATTGGAGGCAGAAGCAGTCAAGGGTAGCTTAGGGTTAGGGTTAGGGTTAGGGTACGGCTTAGGGTACGGGTTCGGGTACGGGTTCGTGTACGGCGTAGCGTATGGGTTAGGGTTAGGGTTAGGGTTAGTTTGAAGGTTAAGGCTCGGTTTAGGGTACGGGTTAGGATTAGGGTTCGTGTTAGGGTTAGGGTAGGGGTTAGGGTTAGGGTACGCGTTAGGGTTAGGGTAGTTATTAAACCTATCCCACTCCCTAGATACCCCTTAGCACGTCAAGGAATATTATTTGGGGGTCCAGCCATGGAGAAGAGTTTAGACAGTAGGAGAAGATAAGGAACACACCCATTATCCTGAAATCACATTAGGATTCTCTTTTTAACCTGTTCCTTAATACACTAGTGCTTAGGAAATCTATTGGAGGCAGAAGCAGTCAAGGGTAGCTTAGGGTTAGGGTTAGGTTTAGGTTTAGGGTTAGGGTTATGGTTAGGGTTAGGTACGGCTTAGTGTACGGGTTCGGGTACGGGTTCGGTTATGGCGTAGGGTATGGGTTAGGGTTAGGGTTAGGGTTAGTTTGAGGGTTAGGGCTCGGTTTAGGTTACGGGTTAGGATTAGGGTACGTCTTAGGGTTAGGGTAGAGGTTAGGGTTAGGGTACGCGTTAGGGTTAGGGTAGTTATTAAACCTATCCCACTCTCTAGATAACCCTTAGCACGTCAAGGAATATTATTTGGGGGTCCAGCCATGGAGAAGAGTTTAGACACTAGGAGAAGATAAGGAACACACCCATTATCAAGAAATCACATTAGGATTCTCTTTTTAACCTGTTCCTTAAAACACTAGTGCTTAGGAAATCTATTGGAGGCAGAAGCAGTCAAGGGTAGCTTAGGGTTAGGGTTAGGGTTAGGGTACGGCTTAGGGTACGGGTTCGGGTACGGGTTCGGGTACGGCGTAGGGTATGGGTTAGGTTTAGGGTTAGGGTTAGTTTGAGGGTTAGGGCTCGGTTTAGGTTACGTGTTAGGATTAGTGTACGTGTTAGGGTTAGGGTAGGGGTTAGGGTTAGGGTACGCGTTAGGGTTAGGGTAGTTATTAAACATATCCCACTCTCTAGATACCCCTTAGCACGTCAAGGAATATTATTTGTGGGTGCAGCCATGGAGAAGAGTTTAGACACTAGGAGAAGATAAGGAACACACCCATTATCAATAAATCACATTAGGATTCTCTTTTTAACCTGTTCCTTAAAACACTAGTGCTTAGGAAATCTATTGGAGGCAGAAGCAGTCAAGGGTAGCTTAGGGTTAGGGTTAGGGTTAGGGTACGGCTTAGGGTACGGGTTCGGGTACGGGTTCGGGTACGGCGTAGGGTATGGGTTAGGTTTAGGGTTAGGGTTAGTTTGAGGGTTAGGGCTCGGTTTAGGTTACGTGTTAGGATTAGTGTACGTGTTAGGGTTAGGGTTGGGGTTAGGGTTAGGGTACGCGTTAGGGTTAGGGTAGTTATTAAACCTATCTCACTCTCTAGATACCCCTTAGCACGTCAAGGAATATTATTTGGGGGTCCAGCCATGGAGAAGAGTTTAGACACTAGGAGAAGATAAGGAACACACCCATTATCAAGAAATCACATTAGGATTCTCTTTTTAACCTGTTCCTTAAAACACTAGTGCTTAGGAAATCTATTGGAGGCAGAAGCAGTCAAGGGTAGCTTAGGGTTAGGGTTAGGGTTAGGGTACGGCTTAGGGTACGGGTTCGGGTACGGGTTCGGGTACGGGTTCGGGTACGGCGTAGGGTATGGGTTAGGTTTAGGGTTAGGGTTAGTTTGAGGGTTAGGGCTCGGTTTAGGGTACGGGTTAGGATTAGGGTACGTGTTAGGGTTAGGGTAGGGGTTAGGGTTAGGGTACGCATTAGGGTTAGGGTAGTTATTAAACCTATCCCACTCTCTAGATACCCCTTAGCACGTCAAGGAATATTATTTGGGGGTCCAGCCATGGAGAAGAGTTTAGACACTAGGAGAAGATAAGGAACACACCCATTATCAAGAAATCACATTAGGATTCTCTTTTTAACCTGTTCCTTAAAACACTAGTGCTTAGGAAATCTATTGGAGGCAGAAGCAGTCAAGGGTAGCTTAGGGTTAGGGTTAGGGTTAGGGTACGGCTTAGGGTACGGGTTCGGGTACGGGTTCGGGTACGGCGTAAGGTATGGGTTAGGTTTAGGGTTAGGGTTAGTTTGAGGGTTAGGGCTCGGTTTAGGTTACGTGTTAGGATTAGGGTACGTGTTAGGGTTAGGGTAGGGGTTAGGGTTAGGGTACGCGTTAGGGTTAGGGTAGTTATTAAACATATCCCACTCTCTAGATACCCCTTAGCACGTCAAGGAATATTATTTGGGGGTCCAGCCATGGAGAAGAGTTTAGACACTAGGAGAAGATAAGGAACACACCCATTATCAAGAAATCACATTAGGATTCTCTTTTTAACCTGTTCCTTAAAACACTAGTGCTTAGGAAATCTATTGGAGGCAGAAGCAGTCAAGGGTAGCTTAGGGTTAGGGTTTGGGTTAGGGTACGGCTTAGGGTACGGGTTCGGGTACGCGTTTGGGTATGGCGTAGGATATGGGTTAGGGTTAGGGTTAGTTTGAGGGTTAGGGCTCGGTTTAGGGTACGGGTTAGTATTAGGGTACGTCTTAGGGTTAGGGTAGGGGTTAGGGTTAGGGTACGCGTTAGGGTTAGGGTAGTTATTAAACCTATCCCACTCTCTAGATACCCCTTAGCACGTCAAGGAATATTATTTGGGGGTCCAGCCATGGAGAAGAGTTTAGACACTAGGAGAAGATAAGGAACACACCCATTATCAAGAAATCACATTAGGATTCTCTTTTTAACCTGTTCCTTAAAACACTAGTGCTTAGGAAATCTATTGGAGGCAGAAGCAGTCAAGGGTAGCTTAGGGTTAGGGTTAGGGTTAGGGTACGGCTTAGGGTACGGGTTCGGGTACGGGTTCGTGTACGGCGTAGCGTATGGGTTAGGGTTAGGGTTAGGGTTAGTTTGAAGGTTAAGGCTCGGTTTAGGGTACGGGTTAGGATTAGGGTTCGTGTTAGGGTTAGGGTAGGGGTTAGGGTTAGGGTACGCGTTAGGGTTAGGGTAGTTATTAAACCTATCCCACTCCCTAGATACCCCTTAGCACGTCAAGGAATATTATTTGGGGGTCCAGCCATGGAGAAGAGTTTAGACAGTAGGAGAAGATAAGGAACACACCCATTATCCTGAAATCACATTAGGATTCTCTTTTTAACCTGTTCCTTAATACACTAGTGCTTAGGAAATCTATTGGAGGCAGAAGCAGTCAAGGGTAGCTTAGGGTTAGGGTTAGGTTTAGGTTTAGGGTTAGGGTTATGGTTAGGGTTAGGTACGGCTTAGTGTACGGGTTCGGGTACGGGTTCGGTTATGGCGTAGGGTATGGGTTAGGGTTAGGGTTAGGGTTAGTTTGAGGGTTAGGGCTCGGTTTAGGTTACGGGTTAGGATTAGGGTACGTCTTAGGGTTAGGGTAGAGGTTAGGGTTAGGGTACGCGTTAGGGTTAGGGTAGTTATTAAACCTATCCCACTCTCTAGATAACCCTTAGCACGTCAAGGAATATTATTTGGGGGTCCAGCCATGGAGAAGAGTTTAGACACTAGGAGAAGATAAGGAACACACCCATTATCAAGAAATCACATTAGGATTCTCTTTTTAACCTGTTCCTTAAAACACTAGTGCTTAGGAAATCTATTGGAGGCAGAAGCAGTCAAGGGTAGCTTAGGGTTAGGGTTAGGGTTAGGGTACGGCTTAGGGTACGGGTTCGGGTACGGGTTCGGGTACGGCGTAGGGTATGGGTTAGGTTTAGGGTTAGGGTTAGTTTGAGGGTTAGGGCTCGGTTTAGGTTACGTGTTAGGATTAGTGTACGTGTTAGGGTTAGGGTAGGGGTTAGGGTTAGGGTACGCGTTAGGGTTAGGGTAGTTATTAAACATATCCCACTCTCTAGATACCCCTTAGCACGTCAAGGAATATTATTTGTGGGTGCAGCCATGGAGAAGAGTTTAGACACTAGGAGAAGATAAGGAACACACCCATTATCAATAAATCACATTAGGATTCTCTTTTTAACCTGTTCCTTAAAACACTAGTGCTTAGGAAATCTATTGGAGGCAGAAGCAGTCAAGGGTAGCTTAGGGTTAGGGTTTGGGTTAGGGTACGGCTTAGGGTACGGGTTCGGGTACGGGTTCGGGTACGCGTTTGGGTATGGCGTAGGATATGGGTTAGGGTTAGGGTTAGTTTGAGGGTTAGGGCTCGGTTTAGGGTACGGGTTAGGATTAGGGTACATCTTAGGGTTAGGGTAGGGGTTAGGGTTAGGGTACGCATTAGGGTTAGGGTAGTTATTAAACCTATCCCACTCTCTAGATACCCCTTAGCACGTCAAGGAATATTATTTGGGGGTCCAGCCATGGAGAAGAGTTTAGACACTAGGAGAAGATAAGGAACACGCCCATTATCAAGAAATCACATTAGGATTCTCTTTTTAACCTGTTCCTTAAAACACTAGTGCTTAGGAAATCTATTGGAGGCAGAAGCAGTCAAGGGTAGCTTAGGATTAGTGTTAGGGTTAGGGTACGGCTTAGGGTACGGGTTCGGGTACGGGTTCGTGTACGGCGTAGCGTATGGGTTAGGGTTAGGGTTAGGGTTAGTTTGAAGGTTAGGACTCGGTTTAGGGTACGGGTTAGGATTAGGGTTCGTGTTAGGGTTAGGGTAGGGGTTAGGGTTAGGGTACGCGTTAGGGTTAGGGTAGTTATTAAACCTATCCCACTCCCTAGATACCCCTTAGCACGTCAAGGAATATTATTTGGGGGTCCAGCCATGGAGAAGAGTTTAGACAGTAGGAGAAGATAAGGAACACACCCATTATCCTGAAATCACATTAGGATTCTCTTTTTAACCTGTTCCTTAATACACTAGTGCTTAGGAAATCTATTGGAGGCAGAAGCAGTCAAGGGTAGCTTAGGGTTAGGGTTAGGTTTAGGTTTAGGGTTAGGGTTATGGTTAGGGTTAGGTACGGCTTAGTGTACGGGTTCGGGTACGGGTTCTGTTATGGCGTAGGGTATGGGTTAGGTTTAGGGTTAGGGTTAGTTTGAGGGTTAGGGCTCGGTTTAGGTTACGGGTTAGAATTAGGGTACGTCTTAGGGTTAGGGTAGAGGTTAGGGTTAGGGTACGCGTTAGGGTTAGGGTAGTTATTAAACCTATCCCACTCTCTAGATACCCCTTAGCACGTCAAGGAATATTATTTGGGTGTCCAGCCATGGAGAAGAGTTTAGACACTAGGAGAAGATAAGGAACACACCCATTATCAAGAAATCACATTAGGATTCTCTTTTTAACCGGTTCCTTAAAACACTAGTGCTTAGGAAATCTATTGGAGGCAGAAGCAGTCAAGGGTAGCTTAGGGTTAGGGTTAGGGTTAGGGTTAGGGTTAGCTTTAGGGTACGGCTTAGGGTACGGGTTCGGGTACGGGTTCGGGTACGGCGTAGGGTATGGGTTAGGGTTAGGGTTAGGGTTAGTTTGAGGGTTAGGGCTCGGTTTAGGGTACGGGTTAGGATTAGGGTACGTGTTAGGGTTAGGGTACGCGTTAGGGTTAGGGTAGTTATTAAACCTATCCCACTCTCTAGATACCCCTTAGCACGTCAAGGAATATTATTTGGGTGTCCAGCCATGGAGAAGTGTTTAGACACTAGGAGAAGATAAGGAACACACCCATTATCAAGAAATCACATTAGGATTCTCTTTTTAACCTGTTCCTTAAAACACTAGTGCTTAGGAAATCTATTGGAGGCAGAAGCAGTCAAGGGTAGCTTAGGGTTAGGGTTAGGTTTAGGGTTAGGGTTAGGGTTAGGGTACGGCTTAGGGTAAGGTTTCGAGTACGGGTTCGTGTACGGCGTAGGGTATGGGTTAGGGTTAGGTTTAGTTTGAAGGTTAGGGCTCGGTTTAGGGTACGGGTTAGGATTAGGGTACGTGTTAGGGTTAGGGTAGGTGTTAGGGTTAGGGTACGCGTTAGGGTTAGGGTAGTTATTAAACCTATCCCACTCTCTAGATACCCCTTAGCACGTCAAGGAATATTTTTTGGGGGTCCAGCCATGGAGAAGAGTTTAGACACTAGGAGAAGATAAAGAACACACCCATTATCAAGAAATCACATTAGGATTCTCTTTTTAACCTGTTCCTTAAAACACTAGTGCTTAGGAAATCTATTGGAGGCAGAAGCAGTAAAGGGTAGCTTAGGGTTAGGGTTAGGGTTAGGGCTAGGGTTAGGACACGGCTTAGGGTACGGGTTCGGGTACGGGTTCGTGTTCGGCGTAGGGTATGGGTTTGGGTTAGGGTTAGGGTTAGTTTGAAGTTTAGGGCTCGGTTTAGGTTACGGGTTAGGATTAGGGTTCGTGTTAGGGTTAGGGTAGGGGTTAGGGTTAGGGTACGCGTTAGGGTTAGGGTAGTTATTAAACCTATCCCACTCTCTAGATACCCCTTAGCACGTCAAGGAATATTATTTGGGGGTCCAGCCATGGAGAAGAGTTTAGACACTAGGAGAAGATAAGGAACACACCCATTATCAAGAAATCACATTAGGATTCTCTTTTTAACCTGTTCCTTAAAACACTAGTGCTTAGGAAATCTATTGGAGTCAGAAGCAGTCAAGGGTAGCTTAGGGTTAGGGTTAGGGTTAGGGTTAGGGTTAGCTTTAGGGTACGGCTTAGGGTACGGGTTCGGGTACGGGTTCGGGTACGGCGTAGGGTATGGGTTAGGGTTAGGGTTAGGGTTAGTTTGAGGGTTAGGGCTCGGTTTAGGGTACGGGTTAGGATTAGGGTACGTGTTAGGGTTAGGGTACGCGTTAGGGTTAGGGTAGTTATTAAACCTATCCCACTCTCTAGATACCCCTTAGCACGTCAAGGAATATTATTTGGGTGTCCAGCCATGGAGAAGAGTTTAGACACTAGGAGAAGATAAGGAACACACCCATTATCAAGAAATCACATTAGGATTCTCTTTTTAACCTGTTCCTTAAAACACTAGTGCTTAGGAAATCTATTGAAGGCAGAAGCAGTCAAGGGTAGCTTAGGGTTAGGGTTAGGTTTAGGGTTAGGGTTAGGGTTAGGGTACGGCTTAGGGTATGGTTTCGGGTACGGGTTCGTGTACGGCGTAGGGTATGGGTTAGGGTTAGGGTTAGTTTGAAGGTTAGGGCTCGGTTTAGGGTACGGGTTAGGATTAGGGTACGTGTTAGGGTTAGGGTAGGGGTTAGGGTTAGGGTATGCGTTAGGGTTAGGGTAGTTATTAAACCTATCCCACTCTCTAGATACCCCTTAGCACGTCAAGGAATATTATTTGGGGGTCCAGCCATGGAGAAGAGTTTAGAAACTAGGAGAAGATAAGGAACACACCCATTATCAATAAATCACATTAGGATTCTCTTTTTAACCTGTTCCTTAAAACACTAGTCCTTAAGAAATCTATTGGAGGCAGAAGCAGTCAAGGGTAGCTTAGGGTTAGGGTTAGGGTTAGGGTACGGCTTAGGGTACGGGTTCGGGTACGGGTTCGTGTACGGCGTAGCGTATGTGTTAGGGTTAGGGTTAGGGTTAGTTTGAAGGTTAGGGCTCGGTTTAGGGTACGGGTTAGGATTAGGGTTCGTGTTAGGGTTAGGGTAGGGGTTAGGGTTAGGGTACGCGTTAGGGTTAGGGTAGTTATTAAACCTATCCCACTCCCTAGATACCCCTTAGCACGTCAAGGAATATTATTTGGGGGTCCAGCCATGGAGAAGAGTTTAGACAGTAGGAGAAGATAAGGAACACACCCATTATCCTGAAATCACATTAGGATTCTCTTTTTAACCTGTTCCTTAATACACTAGTACTTAGGAAATCTATTGGAGGCAGAAGCAGTCAAGGGTAGCTTAGGGTTAGGGTTAGGGTTAGGTTTAGGGTTAGGGTTATGGTTAGGGTTAGGTACGGCTTAGTGTACGGGTTCGGGTACGGGTTCGGGTATGGCGTAGGGTATGGGTTAGGGTTAGGGTTAGGGTTAGTTTGAGGGTTAGGGCTCGGTTTAGGTTACGGGTTAGGATTAGGGTACGTGTTAGGGTTAGGGTAGAGGTTAGGGTTAGGGTACGCGTTAGGGTTAGGGTAGTTATTAAACCTATCCCACTCTCTAGATAACCCTTAGCACGTCAAGGAATATTATTTGGGGGTCCAGCCATGGAGAAGAGTTTAGACACTAGGAGAAGATAAGGAACACACCCATTATCAAGAAATCACATTAGGATTCTCTTTTTAACCTGTTCCTTAAAACACTAGTGCTTAGGAAATCTATTGGAGGCAGAAGCAGTCAAGGGTAGCTTAGGGTTAGGGTTAGGGTTAGGGTTAGGG
Source organism: Eschrichtius robustus (assembly GCF_028021215.1). NCBI lineage: Eukaryota > Metazoa > Chordata > Mammalia > Artiodactyla > Eschrichtiidae > Eschrichtius > Eschrichtius robustus. The sequence continues at coordinate 201,397 of NW_027175420.1, forward strand.
TTAGCTTTAGGGTACGGCTTAGGGTACGGGTTCGGGTACGGGTTCGGGTACGGCGTAGGGTATGGGTTAGGGTTAGGGTTAGGGTTAGTTTGAGGGTTAGGGCTCGGTTTAGGGTACGGGTTAGGATTAGGGTACGTGTTAGGGTTAGGGTACGCGTTAGGGTTAGGGTAGTTATTAAACCTATCCCACTCTCTAGATACCCCTTAGCACGTCAAGGAATATTATTTGGGTGTCCAGCCATGGAGAAGAGTTTAGACACTAGGAGAAGATAAGGAACACACCCATTATCAAGAAATCACATTAGGATTCTCTTTTTAACCTGTTCCTTAAAACACTAGTGCTTAGGAAATCTATTGGAGGCAGAAGCAGTCAAGGGTAGCTTAGGGTTAGGGTTAGGTTTAGGGTTAGGTTTAGGGTTAGGGTACGGCTTAGGGTACGGTTTCGGGTACGGGTTCGTGTACGGCGTAGGGTATGGGTTAGGGTTAGGGTTAGTTTGAAGGTTAGGGCTCGGTTTAGGGTACGGGTTAGGATTAGGGTACGTGTTAGGGTTAGGGTAGGGGTTAGGGTTAGGGTACGCGTTAGGGTTAGGGTAGTTATTAAACCTATCCCACTCTCTAGATACCCCTTAGCACGTCAAGGAATATTATTTGGGGGTCCAGCCATGGAGAAGAGTTTAGACACTAGGAGAAGATAAGGAACACACCCATTATCAAGAAATCACATTAGGATTCTCTTTTTAACCTGTTCCTTAAAACACTAGTGCTTAGGAAATCTATTGGAGGCAGAAGCAGTCAAGGGTAGCTTAGGGTTAGGGTTAGGGTTAGGGTACGGCTTAGGGTACGGGTTCGGGTACGGGTTCGGGTACGGGTTCGGTTACGGGTTCGGGTACGGCGTAGGGTATGGGTTAGGTTTAGGGTTAGGGTTAGTTTGAGGGTTAGGGCTCGGTTTAGGTTACGGGTTAGGATTAGGGTACGTGTTAGGGTTAGGGTAGGGGTTAGGGTTAGGGTACGCGTTAGGGTTAGGGTAGTTATTAAACCTATCCCACTCTCTACATACCCCTTAGCACGTCAAGGAATATTATTTGGGGGTCCAGCCATGGAGAAGAGTTTAGACACTAGGAGAAGATAAGGAACACACCCATTATCCTGAAATCACATTAGGATTCTCTTTTTAACCTGTTCCTTAAAACACTAGTGCTTAGGAAATCTATTGGAGGCAGAAGCAGTCAAGGGTAGCTTAGGGTTAGGGTTAGGGTTAGGGTACGGCTTAGGGTACGGGTTCGGGTACGGGTTCGGGTACGGGTTCGGGTACGGCGTAGGGTATGGGTTAGGTTTAGGGTTAGGGTTAGTTTGAGGGTTAGGGCTCGGTTTAGGTTACGGGTTAGGATTAGGGTACGTGTTAGGGTTAGGGTAGGGGTTAGGGTTAGGGTACGCGTTAGGGTTAGGGTAGTTATTAAACCTATCCCACACTCTAGATACCCCTTAGCACGTCAAGGAATATTATTTGGGGGTCCAGCCATGGAGAAGAGTTTAGACACTAGGAGAAGATAAGGAACACACCCATTATCAAGAAATCACATTAGGATTCTCTTTTTAACCTGTTCCTTAAAACACTAGTGCTTAGGAAATCTATTGGAGGCAGAAGCAGTCAAGGGTAGCTTAGGGTTAGGGTTAGGGTTAGGGTACGGCTTAGGGTACGGGTTCGGGTACGGGTTCGGGTACGGGTTCGGGTACGGCGTAGGGTATGGGTTAGGTTTAGGATTAGGGTTAGTTTGAGGGTTAGGGCTCGGGTTAGGTTACGTGTTAGGATTAGGGTACGTGTTAGGGTTAGGGTAGGGGTTAGGGTTAGGGTACGCGTTAGGGTTAGGGTAGTTATTAAACCTATCCCACTCTCTAGATACCCCTTAGCACGTCAAGGAATATTATTTGGGGGTCCAGCCATGGAGAAGAGTTTAGACACTAGGAGAAGATAAGGAACACACCCATTATCAATAAATCACATTAGGATTCTCTTTTTAACCTGTTCGTTAAAACACTAGTGGTTAAGAAATCTATTGGAGGCAGAAGCAGTCAAGGGTAGCTTAGGGTTAGGGTTAGGGTTAGGGTACGGCTTAGGGTACGGGTTCGGGTACGGGTTCGTGTACGGCGTAGCGTATGGGTTAGGGTTAGGGTTAGGGTTAGTTTGAAGGTTAGGGCTCGGTTTAGGGTACGGGTTAGGATTAGGGTTCGTGTTAGGTTTAGGGTAGGGGTTAGGGTTAGGGTACGCGTTAGGGGTAGGGTAGTTATTAAACCTATCCCACTCCCTAGATACCCCTTAGCACGTCAAGGAATATTATTTGGGGGTCCAGCCATGGAGAAGAGTTTAGACAGTAGGAGAAGATAAGGAACACACCCATTATCCTGAAATCACATTAGGATTCTCTTTTTAACCTGTTCCTTAATACACTAGTGCTTAGGAAATCTATTGGAGGCAGAAGCAGTCAAGGGTAGCTTAGGGTTAGGTTTAGGGTTAGGGTTATGGTTAGGGTTAGGTACGGCTTAGTGTACGGGTTCGGGTACGGGTTCGGGTATGGCGTAGGGTATGGGTTAGGGTTATGGTTAGGGTTAGTTTGAGGGTTAGGGCTCGGTTTAGGTTACGGGTTAGGATTAGGGTACGTCTTAGGGTTAGGGTAGAGGTTAGGGTTAGGGTACGCGTTAGGGTTAGGGTAGTTATTAAACCTATCCCACTCTCTAGATAACCCTTAGCACGTCAAGGAATATTATTTGGGGGTCCAGCCATGGAGAAGAGTTTAGACACTAGGAGAAGATAAGGAACACACCCATTATCAAGAAATCACATTAGGATTCTCTTTTTAACCTGTTCCTTAAAACACTAGTGCTTAGGAAATCTATTGGAGGCAGAAGCAGTCAAGGGTAGCTTAGGGTTAGGGTTAGGGTTAGGGTTAGGGTTAGCTTTAGGGTTCGGCTTAGGGTACGGGTTCGGGTACGGCGTAGGGTATGGGTTAGGGTTAGGGTTAGGGTTAGTTTGAGGGTTAGGGCTCGGTTTAGGGTACGGGTTAGGATTAGGGTACGTGTTAGGGTTAGGGTACGCGTTAGGGTTAGGGTAGTTATTAAACCTATCCCACTCTCTAGATACCCCTTAGCACGTCAAGGAATATTATTTGGGTGTCCAGCCATGGAGAAGAGTTTAGACACTAGGAGAAGATAAGGAACACACCCATTATCAAGAAATCACATTAGGATTCTCTTTTTAACCTGTTCCTTAAAACACTAGTGCTTAGGAAATCTATTGGAGGCAGAAGCAGTCAAGGGTAGCTTAGGGTTAGGGTTAGGTTTAGGGTTAGGGTTAGGGTTAGGGTACGGCTTAGGGTACGGTTTCGGGTACGGGTTCGTGTACGGCGTAGGGTATGGGTTAGGGTTAGGGTTAGTTTGAAGGTTAGGGCTCGGTTTAGGGTACGGGTTAGGATTAGGGTACGTGTTAGGGTTAGGGTAGGGGTTAGGGTTAGGGTACGCGTTAGGGTTAGGGTAGTTATTAAACCTATCCCACTCTCTAGATACCCCTTAGCACGTCAAGGAATATTATTTGGGGGTCCAGCCATGGAGAAGAGTTTAGACACTAGGAGAAGATAAGGAACACACCCATTATCAAGAAATCACATTAGGATTCTCTTTTTAACCTGTTCCTTAAAACACTAGTGCTTAGGAAATCTATTGGAGGCAGAAGCAGTCAAGGGTAGCTTAGGGTTAGGGTTAGGGTTAGGGTACGGCTTAGGGTACGGGTTCGGGTACGGGTTCGGTTACGGGTTCGGGTACGGCGTAGGGTATGGGTTAGGTTTAGGGTTAGGGTTAATTTGAGGGTTAGGGCTCGGTTTAGGTTACGGGTTAGGATTAGGGTACGTGTTAGGGTTAGGGTAGGGGTTAGGGTTAGGGTACGCGTTAGGGTTAGGGTAGTTATTAAACCTATCCCACTCTCTACATACCCCTTAGCACGTCAAGGAATATTATTTGGGGGTCCAGCCATGGAGAAGAGTTTAGACACTTGGAGAAGATAAGGAACACACCCATTATCCTGAAATCACATTAGGATTCTCTTTTTAACCTGTTCCTTAAAACACTAGTGCTTAGGAAATCTATTGGAGGCAGAAGCAGTCAAGGGTAGCTTAGGGTTAGGGTTAGGGTTAGGGTACGGCTTAGGGTACGGGTTCGGGTACGGGTTCGGGTACGGGTTCGGGTACGGCGTAGGGTATGGGTTAGGTTTAGGGTTAGGGTTAGTTTGAGGGTTAGGGCTCGGTTTAGGTTACGGGTTAGGATTAGGGTACGTGTTAGGGTTAGGGTAGGGGTTAGGGTTAGGGTACGCGTTAGGGTTAGGGTAGTTATTAAACCTATCCCACACTCTAGATACCCCTTAGCACGTCAAGGAATATTATTTGGGGGTCCAGCCATGGAGAAGAGTTTAGACACTAGGAGAAGATAAGGAACACACCCATTATCAAGAAATCACATTAGGATTCTCTTTTTAACCTGTTCCTTAAAACACTAGTGCTTAGGAAATCTATTGGAGGCAGAAGCAGTCAAGGGTAGCTTAGGGTTAGGGTTAGGGTTAGGGTACGGCTTAGGGTACGGGTTCGGGTACGGGTTCGTGTACGCTGTAGGGTATGGGTTAGGGTTAGGGTTAGGGTTAGTTTGAAGGTTAGGGCTCGGTTTAGGGTACGGGTTAGGATTAGGGTTCGTGTTAGGGTTAGGGTAGGGGTTAGGGTTAGGGTACGCGTTAGGGTTAGGGTAGTTATTAAACCTATCCCACTCTCTAGATACCCCATAGCACGTCAAGGAATATTATTTGGGGGTCCAGCCATGGAGAAGAGTTTAGACACTAGGAGAAGATAAGGAACACACCCATTATCAAGAAATCACATTAGGATTCTCTTTTTAACCTGTTCCTTAAAACACTAGTGCTTAGGAAATCTATTGGAGGCAAAAGCAGTCAAGGGTAGATTAAGGTTAGGGTTAGGGTTAGGGCTAGTGTTAGGACACGGCTTAGGTTACGGGTTCGGGTACGGTTTCGTGTACGGCGTACGGTATGGGTTTGGGTTAGGGTTAGGGTTAGTTTGAAGGTTAGGGCTCGGTTTAGGGTACGAGTTAGGATTAGGGTTCGTGTTAGGGATAGGGGAGGGGTTAGGGTTAGGGTACGCGTTAGGGTTAGGGTAGTTATTAAACCTATCCCACTCTCTAGATACCCCTTAGCACGTCAAGGAATATTATTTGGGGGTCCAGCCATGGAGAAGAGTTTAGACACTAGGAGAAGATAAGGAACACACCCATTATCAAGAAATCACATTAGGATTCTCTTTTTAACCTGTTCCTTAAAACACTAGTGCTTAGGAAATCTATTGGAGGCAGAAGCAGTCAAGGGTAGCTTAGGGTTAGGGTTAGGGTTAGGGTACGGCTTAGGGTACGGGTTCGGGTACGGGTTCGGGTACGGGTTCGGGTACGGCGTAGGGTATGGGTTAGGTTTAGGGTTAGGGTTAGTTTGAGGGTTAGGGCTCGGTTTAGGTTACGGGTTAGGATTAGGGTACGTGTTAGGGTTAGGGTAGGTGTTAGGGTTAGGGTACGCGTTAGGGTTAGGGTAGTTATTAAACCTATCCCACACTCTAGATACCCCTTAGCACGTCAAGGAATATTATTTGGGGGTCCAGCCATGGAGAAGAGTTTAGACACTAGGAGAAGATAAGGAACACACCCATTATCAAGAAATCACATTAGGATTCTCTTTTTAACCTGTTCCTTAAAACACTAGTGCTTAGGAAATCTATTGGAGGCAGAAGCAGTCAAGGGTAGCTTAGGGTTAGGGTTAGGGTTAGGGCTAGGGTTAGGACACGGCTTAGGGTACGGGTTCGGGTAAGGGTTCGTGTACGGCGTAGTGTATGGGTTTGGGTTAGGGTTAGGGTTAGTTTGAAGGTTAGGGCTCGGTTTAGGGTACGGGTTAGGATTAGGGTTCGTGTTAGGGATAGGGTAGGGGTTAGGGTTAGGGTACGCGTTAGGGTTAGGGTAGTTATTAAACCTATCCCACTCTCTAGATACTCCTTAGCACGTCAAGGAATATTATTTGGGGGTCCAGCCATGGAGAAGAGTTTAGACACTAGGAGAAGATAAGGAACACACCCATTATCCTGAAATCACATTAGGATTCTCTTTTTAACCTGTTCCTTAAAACACTAGTGCTTAGGAAATCTATTGGAGGCAGAAGCAGTCAAGGGTAGCTTAGGGTTAGGGTTAGGGTTAGGGTTAGGGTTAGCTTTAGGGTACGGCTTAGGGTACGGGTTCGGGTACGGGTTCGGGTACGGCGTAGGGTATGGGTTAGGGTTAGGGTTAGGGTTAGTTTGAGGGTTAGGGCTCGGTTTAGGGTACGGGTTAGGATTAGGGTACGTGTTAGGGTTAGGGTACGCGTTAGGGTTAGGGTAGTTATTAAACCTATCCCACTCTCTAGATACCCCTTAGCACGTCAAGGAATATTATTTGGGTGTCCAGCCATGGAGAAGAGTTTAGACACTAGGAGAAGATAAGGAACACACCCATTATCAAGAAATCACATTAGGATTCTCTTTTTAACCTGTTCCTTAAAACACTAGTGCTTAGGAAATCTATTGGAGGCAGAAGCAGTCAAGGGTAGCTTAGGGTTAGGGTTAGGTTTAGGGTTAGGGTTAGGGTTAGGGTACGGCTTAGGGTACGGTTTCGGGTACGGGTTCGTGTACGGCGTAGGGTATGGGTTAGGGTTAGGGTTAGTTTGAAGGTTAGGGCTCGGTTTAGGGTACGGGTTAGGATTAGGGTACGTGTTAGGGTTAGGGTAGGGGTTAGGGTTAGGGTACGCGTTAGGGTTAGGGTAGTTATTAAACCTATCCCACTCTCTAGATACCCCTTAGCACGTCAAGGAATATTATTTGGGGGTCCAGCCATGGAGAAGAGTTTAGACACTAGGAGAAGATAAGGAACACACCCATTATCAAGAAATCACATTAGGATTCTCTTTTTAACCTGTTCCTTAAAACACTAGTGCTTAGGAAATCTATTGGAGGCAAAAGCAGTCAAGGGTAGCTTAGGGTTAGGGTTAGGGTTAGGGTACGGCTTAGGGTACGGGTTCGGGTACGGGTTCGGTTACGGGTTCGGGTACGGCGTAGGGTATGGGTTAGGTTTAGGGTTAGGGTTAGTTTGAGGGTTAGGGCTCGGTTTAGGTTACGGGTTAGGATTAGGGTACGTGTTAGGGTTAGGGTAGGGGTTAGGGTTAGGGTACGCGTTAGGGTTAGGGTAGTTATTAAACCTATCCCACTCTCTAGATACCCCTTAGCACGTCAAGGAATATTATTTGGGGGTCCAGCCATGGAGAAGAGTTTAGACACTAGGAGAAGATAAGGAACACACCCATTATCAAGAAATCACATTAGGATTCTCTTTTTAACCTGTTCCTTAAAACACTAGTGCTTAGGAAATCTATTGGAGGCAGAAGCAGTCAAGGGTAGCTTAGGGTAGGGTTAGGTTTAGGGTTAGGTTTAGGGTTAGGGTACGGCTTAGGGTACGGTTTCGGGTACGGGTTCGTGTACGGCGTAGGGTATGGGTTAGGGTTAGGGTTAGTTTGAAGGTTAGGGCTCGGTTTAGGGTACGGGTTAGGATTAGGGTACGTGTTAGGGTTAGGGTAGGGGTTAGGGTTAGGGTACGCGTTAGGGTTAGGGTAGTTATTAAACCTATCCCACTCTCTAGATACCCCTTAGCACGTCAAGGAATATTATTTGGGGGTCCAGCCATGGAGAAGAGTTTAGACACTAGGAGAAGATAAGGAACACACCCATTATCAAGAAATCACATTAGGATTCTCTTTTTAACCTGTTCCTTAAAACACTAGTGCTTAGGAAATCTATTGGAGGCAGAAGCAGTCAAGGGTAGCTTAGGGTTAGGGTTAGGGTTAGGGTACGGCTTAGGGTACGGGTTCGGGTACGGGTTCGGTTACGGGTTCGGGTACGGCGTAGGGTATGGGTTAGGTTTAGGGTTAGGGTTAGTTTGAGGGTTAGGGCTCGGTTTAGGTTACGGGTTAGGATTAGGGTACGTGTTAGGGTTAGGGTAGGGGTTAGGGTTAGGGTACGCGTTAGGGTTAGGGTAGTTATTAAACCTATCCCACTCTCTACATACCCCTTAGCACGTCAAGGAATATTATTTGGGGGTCCAGCCATGGAGAAGAGTTTAGACACTAGGAGAAGATAAGGAACACACCCATTATCCTGAAATCACATTAGGATTCTCTTTTTAACCTGTTCCTTAAAACACTAGTGCTTAGGAAATCTATTGGAGGCAGAAGCAGTCAAGGGTAGCTTAGGGTTAGGGTTAGGGTTAGGGTACGGCTTAGGGTACGGGTTCGGGTACGGGTTCGGGTACGGGTTCGGGTACGGCGTAGGGTATGGGTTAGGTTTAGGGTTAGGGTTAGTTTGAGGGTTAGGGCTCGGTTTAGGTTACGGGTTAGGATTAGGGTACGTGTTAGGGTTAGGGTAGGGGTTAGGGTTAGGGTACGCGTTAGGGTTAGGGTAGTTATTAAACCTATCCCACACTCTAGATACCCCTTAGCACGTCAAGGAATATTATTTGGGGGTCCAGCCATGGAGAAGAGTTTAGACACTAGGAGAAGATAAGGAACACACCCATTATCAAGAAATCACATTAGGATTCTCTTTTTAACCTGTTCCTTAAAACACTAGTGCTTAGGAAATCTATTGGAGGCAGAAGCAGTCAAGGGTAGCTTAGGGTTAGGGTTAGGGTTAGGGTACGGCTTAGGGTACGGGTTCGGGTACGGGTTCGGGTACGGGTTCGGGTACGGCGTAGGGTATGGGTTAGGTTTAGGATTAGGGTTAGTTTGAGGGTTAGGGCTCGGGTTAGGTTACGTGTTAGGATTAGGGTACGTGTTAGGGTTAGGGTAGGGGTTAGGGTTAGGGTACGCGTTAGGGTTAGGGTAGTTATTAAACCTATCCCACTCTCTAGATACCCCTTAGCACGTCAAGGAATATTATTTGGGGGTCCAGCCATGGAGAAGAGTTTAGACACTAGGAGAAGATAAGGAACACACCCATTATCAATAAATCACATTAGGATTCTCTTTTTAACCTGTTCGTTAAAACACTAGTGGTTAAGAAATCTATTGGAGGCAGAAGCAGTCAAGGGTAGCTTAGGGTTAGGGTTAGGGTTAGGGTACGGCTTAGGGTACGGGTTCGGGTACGGGTTCGTGTACGGCGTAGCGTATGGGTTAGGGTTAGGGTTAGGGTTAGTTTGAAGGTTAGGGCTCGGTTTAGGGTACGGGTTAGGATTAGGGTTCGTGTTAGGTTTAGGGTAGGGGTTAGGGTTAGGGTACGCGTTAGGGGTAGGGTAGTTATTAAACCTATCCCACTCCCTAGATACCCCTTAGCACGTCAAGGAATATTATTTGGGGGTCCAGCCATGGAGAAGAGTTTAGACAGTAGGAGAAGATAAGGAACACACCCATTATCCTGAAATCACATTAGGATTCTCTTTTTAACCTGTTCCTTAATACACTAGTGCTTAGGAAATCTATTGGAGGCAGAAGCAGTCAAGGGTAGCTTAGGGTTAGGTTTAGGGTTAGGGTTATGGTTAGGGTTAGGTACGGCTTAGTGTACGGGTTCGGGTACGGGTTCGGGTATGGCGTAGGGTATGGGTTAGGGTTATGGTTAGGGTTAGTTTGAGGGTTAGGGCTCGGTTTAGGTTACGGGTTAGGATTAGGGTACGTCTTAGGGTTAGGGTAGAGGTTAGGGTTAGGGTACGCGTTAGGGTTAGGGTAGTTATTAAACCTATCCCACTCTCTAGATAACCCTTAGCACGTCAAGGAATATTATTTGGGGGTCCAGCCATGGAGAAGAGTTTAGACACTAGGAGAAGATAAGGAACACACCCATTATCAAGAAATCACATTAGGATTCTCTTTTTAACCTGTTCCTTAAAACACTAGTGCTTAGGAAATCTATTGGAGGCAGAAGCAGTCAAGGGTAGCTTAGGGTTAGGGTTAGGGTTAGGGTTAGGGTTAGCTTTAGGGTTCGGCTTAGGGTACGGGTTCGGGTACGGCGTAGGGTATGGGTTAGGGTTAGGGTTAGGGTTAGTTTGAGGGTTAGGGCTCGGTTTAGGGTACGGGTTAGGATTAGGGTACGTGTTAGGGTTAGGGTACGCGTTAGGGTTAGGGTAGTTATTAAACCTATCCCACTCTCTAGATACCCCTTAGCACGTCAAGGAATATTATTTGGGTGTCCAGCCATGGAGAAGAGTTTAGACACTAGGAGAAGATAAGGAACACACCCATTATCAAGAAATCACATTAGGATTCTCTTTTTAACCTGTTCCTTAAAACACTAGTGCTTAGGAAATCTATTGGAGGCAGAAGCAGTCAAGGGTAGCTTAGGGTTAGGGTTAGGTTTAGGGTTAGGGTTAGGGTTAGGGTACGGCTTAGGGTACGGTTTCGGGTACGGGTTCGTGTACGGCGTAGGGTATGGGTTAGGGTTAGGGTTAGTTTGAAGGTTAGGGCTCGGTTTAGGGTACGGGTTAGGATTAGGGTACGTGTTAGGGTTAGGGTAGGGGTTAGGGTTAGGGTACGCGTTAGGGTTAGGGTAGTTATTAAACCTATCCCACTCTCTAGATACCCCTTAGCACGTCAAGGAATATTATTTGGGGGTCCAGCCATGGAGAAGAGTTTAGACACTAGGAGAAGATAAGGAACACACCCATTATCAAGAAATCACATTAGGATTCTCTTTTTAACCTGTTCCTTAAAACACTAGTGCTTAGGAAATCTATTGGAGGCAGAAGCAGTCAAGGGTAGCTTAGGGTTAGGGTTAGGGTTAGGGTACGGCTTAGGGTACGGGTTCGGGTACGGGTTCGGTTACGGGTTCGGGTACGGCGTAGGGTATGGGTTAGGTTTAGGGTTAGGGTTAATTTGAGGGTTAGGGCTCGGTTTAGGTTACGGGTTAGGATTAGGGTACGTGTTAGGGTTAGGGTAGGGGTTAGGGTTAGGGTACGCGTTAGGGTTAGGGTAGTTATTAAACCTATCCCACTCTCTACATACCCCTTAGCACGTCAAGGAATATTATTTGGGGGTCCAGCCATGGAGAAGAGTTTAGACACTTGGAGAAGATAAGGAACACACCCATTATCCTGAAATCACATTAGGATTCTCTTTTTAACCTGTTCCTTAAAACACTAGTGCTTAGGAAATCTATTGGAGGCAGAAGCAGTCAAGGGTAGCTTAGGGTTAGGGTTAGGGTTAGGGTACGGCTTAGGGTACGGGTTCGGGTACGGGTTCGGGTACGGGTTCGGGTACGGCGTAGGGTATGGGTTAGGTTTAGGGTTAGGGTTAGTTTGAGGGTTAGGGCTCGGTTTAGGTTACGGGTTAGGATTAGGGTACGTGTTAGGGTTAGGGTAGGGGTTAGGGTTAGGGTACGCGTTAGGGTTAGGGTAGTTATTAAACCTATCCCACACTCTAGATACCCCTTAGCACGTCAAGGAATATTATTTGGGGGTCCAGCCATGGAGAAGAGTTTAGACACTAGGAGAAGATAAGGAACACACCCATTATCAAGAAATCACATTAGGATTCTCTTTTTAACCTGTTCCTTAAAACACTAGTGCTTAGGAAATCTATTGGAGGCAGAAGCAGTCAAGGGTAGCTTAGGGTTAGGGTTAGGGTTAGGGTACGGCTTAGGGTACGGGTTCGGGTACGGGTTCGTGTACGCTGTAGGGTATGGGTTAGGGTTAGGGTTAGGGTTAGTTTGAAGGTTAGGGCTCGGTTTAGGGTACGGGTTAGGATTAGGGTTCGTGTTAGGGTTAGGGTAGGGGTTAGGGTTAGGGTACGCGTTAGGGTTAGGGTAGTTATTAAACCTATCCCACTCTCTAGATACCCCATAGCACGTCAAGGAATATTATTTGGGGGTCCAGCCATGGAGAAGAGTTTAGACACTAGGAGAAGATAAGGAACACACCCATTATCAAGAAATCACATTAGGATTCTCTTTTTAACCTGTTCCTTAAAACACTAGTGCTTAGGAAATCTATTGGAGGCAAAAGCAGTCAAGGGTAGATTAAGGTTAGGGTTAGGGTTAGGGCTAGTGTTAGGACACGGCTTAGGTTACGGGTTCGGGTACGGTTTCGTGTACGGCGTACGGTATGGGTTTGGGTTAGGGTTAGGGTTAGTTTGAAGGTTAGGGCTCGGTTTAGGGTACGAGTTAGGATTAGGGTTCGTGTTAGGGATAGGGGAGGGGTTAGGGTTAGGGTACGCGTTAGGGTTAGGGTAGTTATTAAACCTATCCCACTCTCTAGATACCCCTTAGCACGTCAAGGAATATTATTTGGGGGTCCAGCCATGGAGAAGAGTTTAGACACTAGGAGAAGATAAGGAACACACCCATTATCAAGAAATCACATTAGGATTCTCTTTTTAACCTGTTCCTTAAAACACTAGTGCTTAGGAAATCTATTGGAGGCAGAAGCAGTCAAGGGTAGCTTAGGGTTAGGGTTAGGGTTAGGGTACGGCTTAGGGTACGGGTTCGGGTACGGGTTCGGGTACGGGTTCGGGTACGGCGTAGGGTATGGGTTAGGTTTAGGGTTAGGGTTAGTTTGAGGGTTAGGGCTCGGTTTAGGTTACGGGTTAGGATTAGGGTACGTGTTAGGGTTAGGGTAGGTGTTAGGGTTAGGGTACGCGTTAGGGTTAGGGTAGTTATTAAACCTATCCCACACTCTAGATACCCCTTAGCACGTCAAGGAATATTATTTGGGGGTCCAGCCATGGAGAAGAGTTTAGACACTAGGAGAAGATAAGGAACACACCCATTATCAAGAAATCACATTAGGATTCTCTTTTTAACCTGTTCCTTAAAACACTAGTGCTTAGGAAATCTATTGGAGGCAGAAGCAGTCAAGGGTAGCTTAGGGTTAGGGTTAGGGTTAGGGCTAGGGTTAGGACACGGCTTAGGGTACGGGTTCGGGTAAGGGTTCGTGTACGGCGTAGTGTATGGGTTTGGGTTAGGGTTAGGGTTAGTTTGAAGGTTAGGGCTCGGTTTAGGGTACGGGTTAGGATTAGGGTTCGTGTTAGGGATAGGGTAGGGGTTAGGGTTAGGGTACGCGTTAGGGTTAGGGTAGTTATTAAACCTATCCCACTCTCTAGATACTCCTTAGCACGTCAAGGAATATTATTTGGGGGTCCAGCCATGGAGAAGAGTTTAGACACTAGGAGAAGATAAGGAACACACCCATTATCCTGAAATCACATTAGGATTCTCTTTTTAACCTGTTCCTTAAAACACTAGTGCTTAGGAAATCTATTGGAGGCAGAAGCAGTCAAGGGTAGCTTAGGGTTAGGGTTAGGGTTAGGGTTAGGGTTAGCTTTAGGGTACGGCTTAGGGTACGGGTTCGGGTACGGGTTCGGGTACGGCGTAGGGTATGGGTTAGGGTTAGGGTTAGGGTTAGTTTGAGGGTTAGGGCTCGGTTTAGGGTACGGGTTAGGATTAGGGTACGTGTTAGGGTTAGGGTACGCGTTAGGGTTAGGGTAGTTATTAAACCTATCCCACTCTCTAGATACCCCTTAGCACGTCAAGGAATATTATTTGGGTGTCCAGCCATGGAGAAGAGTTTAGACACTAGGAGAAGATAAGGAACACACCCATTATCAAGAAATCACATTAGGATTCTCTTTTTAACCTGTTCCTTAAAACACTAGTGCTTAGGAAATCTATTGGAGGCAGAAGCAGTCAAGGGTAGCTTAGGGTTAGGGTTAGGTTTAGGGTTAGGGTTAGGGTTAGGGTACGGCTTAGGGTACGGTTTCGGGTACGGGTTCGTGTACGGCGTAGGGTATGGGTTAGGGTTAGGGTTAGTTTGAAGGTTAGGGCTCGGTTTAGGGTACGGGTTAGGATTAGGGTACGTGTTAGGGTTAGGGTAGGGGTTAGGGTTAGGGTACGCGTTAGGGTTAGGGTAGTTATTAAACCTATCCCACTCTCTAGATACCCCTTAGCACGTCAAGGAATATTATTTGGGGGTCCAGCCATGGAGAAGAGTTTAGACACTAGGAGAAGATAAGGAACACACCCATTATCAAGAAATCACATTAGGATTCTCTTTTTAACCTGTTCCTTAAAACACTAGTGCTTAGGAAATCTATTGGAGGCAAAAGCAGTCAAGGGTAGCTTAGGGTTAGGGTTAGGGTTAGGGTACGGCTTAGGGTACGGGTTCGGGTACGGGTTCGGTTACGGGTTCGGGTACGGCGTAGGGTATGGGTTAGGTTTAGGGTTAGGGTTAGTTTGAGGGTTAGGGCTCGGTTTAGGTTACGGGTTAGGATTAGGGTACGTGTTAGGGTTAGGGTAGGGGTTAGGGTTAGGGTACGCGTTAGGGTTAGGGTAGTTATTAAACCTATCCCACTCTCTACATACCCCTTAGCACGTCAAGGAATATTATTTGGGGGTCCAGCCATGGAGAAGAGTTTAGACACTTGGAGAAGATAAGGAACACACCCATTATCCTGAAATCACATTAGGATTCTCTTTTTAACCTATTCCTTAAAACACTAGTGCTTAGGAAATCTATTGGAGGCAGAAGCAGTCAAGGGTAGCTTAGGGTTAGGGTTAGGGTTAGGGTACGGCTTAGGGTACGGGTTCGGGTACGGGTTCGGGTACGGGTTCGGGTACGGCGTAGGGTATGGGTTAGGTTTAGGGTTAGGGTTAGTTTGAGGGTTAGGGCTCGGTTTAGGTTACGGGTTAGGATTAGGGTACGTGTTAGGGTTAGGGTAGGGGTTAGGGTTAGGGTACGCGTTAGGGTTAGGGTAGTTATTAAACCTATCCCACACTCTAGATACCCCTTAGCACGTCAAGGAATATTATTTGGGGGTCCAGCCATGGAGAAGAGTTTAGACACTAGGAGAAGATAAGGAACACACCCATTATCAAAAAATCACATTAGGATTCTCTTTTTAACCTGTTCCTTAAAACACTAGTGCTTAGGAAATCTATTGGAGGCAGAAGCAGTCAAGGGTAGCTTAGGGTTAGGGTTAGGGTTAGGGTACGGCTTAGGGTACGGGTTCGGGTACGGGTTCGGGTACGGGTTCGGGTACGGCGTAGGGTATGGGTTAGGTTTAGGGTTAGGGTTAGTTTGAGGGTTAGGGCTCGGTTTAGGTTACGGGTTAGGATTAGGGTACGTGTTAGGGTTAGGGTAGGTGTTAGGGTTAGGGTACGCGTTAGGGTTAGGGTAGTTATTAAACCTATCCCACACTCTAGATACCCCTTAGCACGTCAAGGAATATTATTTGGGGGTCCAGCCATGGAGAAGAGTTTAGACACTAGGAGAAGATAAGGAACACACCCATTATCAAGAAATCACATTAGGATTCTCTTTTTAACCTGTTCCTTAAAACACTAGTGCTTAGGAAATCTATTGGAGGCAGAAGCAGTCAAGGGTAGCTTAGGGTTAGGGTTAGGGTTAGGGCTAGGGTTAGGACACGGCTTAGGGTACGGGTTCGGGTAAGGGTTCGTGTACGGCGTAGTGTATGGGTTTGGGTTAGGGTTAGGGTTAGTTTGAAGGTTAGGGCTCGGTTTAGGGTACGGGTTAGGATTAGGGTTCGTGTTAGGGATAGGGTAGGGGTTAGGGTTAGGGTACGCGTTAGGGTTAGGGTAGTTATTAAACCTATCCCACTCTCTAGATACTCCTTAGCACGTCAAGGAATATTATTTGGGGGTCCAGCCATGGAGAAGAGTTTAGACACTAGGAGAAGATAAGGAACACACCCATTATCAAGAAATCACATTAGGATTCTCTTTTTAACCTGTTCCTTAATACACTAGTGCTTAGGAAATCTATTGGAGGCAGAAGCAGTCAAGGGTAGCTTAGGGTTAGGGTTACGGTTAGGGTTAGGGTTAGGGTATGGCTTAGGGTACGGGTTCGGGTACGGGTTCGGGTACGGCGTAGGGTATGGGTTAGGGTTAGGGTTAGGGTTAGTTTGAGGGTTAGGGCTCGGTTTAGGGTACGGGTTAGGATTAGGGTACGTGTTAGGGTTAGGGTAGGGGTTAGGGTTAGGGTACGCGTTAGGGTTAGGGTAGTTATTAAACCTATCCCACTCTCTAGATACCCCTTAGCACGTCAAGGAATATTATTTGGGGGTCCAGCCATGGAGAAGAGTTTAGACACTAGGAGAAGATAAGGAACACACCCATTATCAAGAAATCACATTAGGATTCTCTTTTTAACCTGTTCCTTAAAACACTAGTGCTTAGGAAATCTATTGGAGGCAGAAGCAGTCAAGGGTAGCTTAGGGTTAGGGTTAGGGTTAGGGTACGGCTTAGGGTACGGGTTCGGGTACGGGTTCGGGTACGGCATAGGGTATGGGTTAGGTTTAGGGTTAGGGTTAGTTTGAGGGTTAGGGCTCGGTTTAGCTTACGTGTTAGGATTAGGGTACGTGTTAGGGTTAGGGTAGGGGTTAGGCTTAGGGTACGCGTTAGGGTTAGGGTAGTTATTAAACATATCCACTCTCTAGATACCCCTTAGCACGTCAAGGAATATTATTTGGGGGTGCAGCCATGGAGAAGAGTTTAGACACTAGGAGAAGATAAGGAACACACCCATTATCAATAAATCACATTAGGATTCTCTTTTTAACCTGTTCCTTAAAACACTAGTGCTTAGGAAATCTATTGGAGGCAGAAGCAGTCAAGGGTAGCTTAGGGTTAGGGTTTGGGTTAGGGTACGGCTTAGGGTACGGGTTCGGGTACGGGTTCGGGTACGCGTTTGGGTATGGCGTAGGATATGGGTTAGGGTTAGGGTTAGTTTGAGGGTTAGGGCTCGGTTTAGGGTACGGGTTAGTATTAGGGTACGTCTTAGGGTTAGGGTAGGGGTTAGGGTTAGGGTACGCGTTAGGGTTAGGGTAGTTATTAAACCTATCCCACTCTCTAGATACCCCTTAGCACGTCAAGGAATATTATTTGGGGGTCCAGCCATGGAGAAGAGTTTAGACACTAGGAGAAGATAAGGAACACACCCATTATCAAGAAATCACATTAGGATTCTCTTTTTAACCTGTTCCTTAAAACACTAGTGCTTAGGAAATCTATTGGAGGCAGAAGCAGTCAAGGGTAGCTTAGGGTTAGGGTTAGGGTTAGGGTACGGCTTAGGGTACGGGTTCGGGTACGGGTTCGTGTACGGCGTAGCGTATGGGTTAGGGTTAGGGTTAGGGTTAGTTTGAAGGTTAAGGCTCGGTTTAGGGTACGGGTTAGGATTAGGGTTCGTGTTAGGGTTAGGGTAGGGGTTAGGGTTAGGGTACGCGTTAGGGTTAGGGTAGTTATTAAACCTATCCCACTCCCTAGATACCCCTTAGCACGTCAAGGAATATTATTTGGGGGTCCAGCCATGGAGAAGAGTTTAGACAGTAGGAGAAGATAAGGAACACACCCATTATCCTGAAATCACATTAGGATTCTCTTTTTAACCTGTTCCTTAATACACTAGTGCTTAGGAAATCTATTGGAGGCAGAAGCAGTCAAGGGTAGCTTAGGGTTAGGGTTAGGTTTAGGTTTAGGGTTAGGGTTATGGTTAGGGTTAGGTACGGCTTAGTGTACGGGTTCGGGTACGGGTTCGGTTATGGCGTAGGGTATGGGTTAGGGTTAGGGTTAGGGTTAGTTTGAGGGTTAGGGCTCGGTTTAGGTTACGGGTTAGGATTAGGGTACGTCTTAGGGTTAGGGTAGAGGTTAGGGTTAGGGTACGCGTTAGGGTTAGGGTAGTTATTAAACCTATCCCACTCTCTAGATAACCCTTAGCACGTCAAGGAATATTATTTGGGGGTCCAGCCATGGAGAAGAGTTTAGACACTAGGAGAAGATAAGGAACACACCCATTATCAAGAAATCACATTAGGATTCTCTTTTTAACCTGTTCCTTAAAACACTAGTGCTTAGGAAATCTATTGGAGGCAGAAGCAGTCAAGGGTAGCTTAGGGTTAGGGTTAGGGTTAGGGTACGGCTTAGGGTACGGGTTCGGGTACGGGTTCGGGTACGGCGTAGGGTATGGGTTAGGTTTAGGGGTAGGGTTAGTTTGAGGGTTAGGGCTCGGTTTAGGTTACGTGTTAGGATTAGTGTACGTGTTAGGGTTAGGGTAGGGGTTAGGGTTAGGGTACGCGTTAGGGTTAGGGTAGTTATTAAACATATCCCACTCTCTAGATACCCCTTAGCACGTCAAGGAATATTATTTGGGGGTGCAGCCATGGAGAAGAGTTTAGACACTAGGAGAAGATAAGGAACACACCCATTATCAATAAATCACATTAGGATTCTCTTTTTAACCTGTTCCTTAAAACACTAGTGCTTAGGAAATCTATTGGAGGCAGAAGCAGTCAAGGGTAGCTTAGGGTTAGGGTTTGGGTTAGGGTACGGCTTAGGGTACGGGTTCGGGTACGGGTTCGGGTACGCGTTTGGGTATGGCGTAGGATATGGGTTAAGGTTAGGGTTAGTTTGAGGGTTAGGGCTCGGTTTAGGGTACGGGTTAGGATTAGGGTACGTCTTAGGGTTAGGGTAGGGGTTAGGGTTAGGGTACGCATTAGGGTTAGGGTAGTTATTAAACCTATCCCACTCTCTAGATACCCCTTAGCACGTCAAGGAATATTATTTGGGGGTCCAGCCATGGAGAAGAGTTTAGACACTAGGAGAAGATAAGGAACACACCCATTATCAAGAAATCACATTAGGATTCTCTTTTTAACCTGTTCCTTAAAACACTAGTGCTTAGGAAATCTATTGGAGGCAGAAGCAGTCAAGGGTAGCTTAGGATTAGGGTTAGGGTTAGGGTACGGCTTAGGGTACGGGTTCGGGTACGGGTTCGTGTACGGCGTAGCGTATGGGTTAGGGTTAGGGTTAGGGTTAGTTTGAAGGTTAGGGCTCGGTTTAGGGTACGGGTTAGGATTAGGGTTCGTGTTAGGGTTAGGGTAGGGGTTAGGGTTAGGGTACGCGTTAGGGTTAGGGTAGTTATTAAACCTATCCCACTCCCTAGATACCCCTTAGCACGTCAAGGAATACTATTTGGGGGTCCAGCCATGGAGAATAGTTTAGACAGTAGGAGAAGATAAGGAACACACCCATTATCCTGAAATCACATTAGGATTCTCTTTTTAACCTGTTCCTTAATACACTAGTGCTTAGGAAATCTATTGGAGGCAGAAGCAGTCAAGGGTAGCTAAGGGTTAGGGTTAGGTTTAGGTTTAGGGTTAGGGTTAGGGTTAGGGTTAGCTTTAGGGTACGGCTTAGGGTACGGGTTCGGGTACGGGTTCGGGTACGGCGTAGGGTATGGGTTAGGGTTAGGGTTAGGGTTAGTTTGAGGGTTAGGGCTCGGTTTAGGGTACGGGTTAGGATTAGGGTACGTGTTAGGGTTAGGGTACGCATTAGGGTTAGGGTAGTTATTAAACCTATCCCACTCTCTAGATACCCCTTAGCACGTCAAGGAATATTATTTGGGTGTCCAGCCATGGAGAAGTGTTTAGACACTAGGAGAAGATAAGGAACACACCCATTATCAAGAAATCACATTAGGATTCTCTTTTTAACCTGTTCCTTAAAACACTAGTGCTTAGGAAATCTATTGGAGGCAGAAGCAGTCAAGGGTAGCTTAGGGTTAGGGTTAGGTTTAGGGTTAGGGTTAGGGTTAGGGTACGGCTTAGGGTACGGTTTCGGGTACGGGTTCGTGTACGGCGTAGGGTATGGGTTAGGGTTAGGTTTAGTTTGAAGGTTAGGGCTCGGTTTAGGGTACGGGTTAGGATTAGGGTACGTGTTAGGGTTAGGGTAGGGGTTAGGGTTAGGGTACGCGTTAGGGTTAGGGTAGTTATTAAACCTATCCCACTCTCTAGATACCCCTTAGCACGTCAAGGAATATTTTTTGGGGGTCCAGCCATGGAGAAGAGTTTAGACACTAGGAGAAGATAAAGAACACACCCATTATCAAGAAATCACATTAGGATTCTCTTTTTAACCTGTTCCTTAAAACACTAGTGCTTAGGAAATCTATTGGAGGCAGAAGCAGTAAAGGGTAGCTTAGGGTTAGGGTTAGGGTTAGGGCTAGGGTTAGGACACGGCTTAGGGTACGGGTTCGGGTACGGGTTCGTGTTCGGCGTAGGGTATGGGTTTGGGTTAGGGTTAGGGTTAGTTTGAAGTTTAGGGCTCGGTTTAGGGTACGGGTTAGGATTAGGGTTCGTGTTAGGGTTAGGGTAGGGGTTAGGGTTAGGGTACGCGTTAGGGTTAGGGTAGTTATTAAACCTATCCCACTCTCTAGATACCCCTTAGCACGTCAAGGAATATTATTTGGGGGTCCAGCCATGGAGAAGAGTTTAGACACTAGGAGAAGATAAGGAACACACCCATTATCAAGAAATCACATTAGGATTCTCTTTTTTACCTGTTCCTTAAAACACTAGTGCTTAGGAAATCTATTGGAGTCAGAAGCAGTCAAGGGTAGCTTAGGGTTAGGGTTAGGGTTAGGGTACGGCTTAGGGTACGGGTTCGGGTACGGGTTCGGGTACGGCGTAGGGTATGGGTTAGGTTTAGGGTTAGGGTTAGTTTGAGGGTTAGGGCTCGGTTTAGGTTACGGGTTAGGATTAGGGTACGTGTTAGGGTTAGGGTAGTGGTTAGGGTTAGGGTACGCGTTAGGGTTAGGGTAGTTATTAAACCTATCCCACTCTCTAGATACCCCTTAGCACGTCAAGGAATATTATTTGGGGGTCCAGCCATGGAGAAGAGTTTAGACACTAGGAGAAGATAAGGAACACACCCATTATCAATAAATCACATTAGGATTCTCTTTTTAACCTGTTCCTTAAAACACTAGTGCTTAGGAAATCTATTGGAGGCAGAAGCAGTCAAGGGTAGCTTAGGGTTAGGGTTTGGGTTAGGGTACGGCTTAGGGTTAGGGTACGTGTTAGGGTTAGGGTAGGGGTTAGGGTTAGGGTACGCGTTAGGGTTAGGGTAGTTATTAAACCTATCCCACTCTCTAGATACCCCTTAGCACGTCAAGGAATATTATTTGGGGGTCCAGCCATGGAGAAGAGTTTAGACACTAGGAGAAGATAAGGAACACACCCATTATCAAGAAATCACATTAGGATTCTCTTTTTAACCTGTTCCTTAAAACACTAGTGCTTAGGAAATCTATTGGAGGCAGAAGCAGTCAAGGGTAGCTTAGAGTTAGGGTTTGGGTTAGGGTACGGATTAGGGTACGGGTTCGGGTACGGTTTCGGGTACGGGTTTGGGTATGGCGTACGATATGGGTTAGGGTTAGGGTTAGGGTTAGTTTGAGGGTTAGGGCTCGGTGTAGGGTACGGGTTAGGATTAGGGTACGTGTTAGGGTTAGGGTAGGGGTTAGGGTTAGGGTACGCGTTAGGGTTAGGGTAGTTATTAAACCTATCCCACTCTCTAGATACCCCTTAGCACGTCAAGGAATATTATTTGGGTGTCCAGCCATGGAGAAGAGTTTAGACACTAGGAGAAGATAAGGAACACACCCATTATCAAGAAATCACATTAGGATTCTCTTTTTAACCTGTTCCTTAAAACACTAGTGCTTAGGAAATCTATTGGAGGCAGAAGCAGTCAAGGGTAGCTTAGGATTAGGGTTAGGGTTAGGGTACGGCTTAGGGTACGGGTTCGGGTACGGGTTCGTGTACGGCGTAGCGTATGGGTTAGGGTTAGGGTTAGGGTTAGTTTGAAGGTTAGGGCTCGGTTTAGGGTACGGGTTAGGATTAGGGTTCGTGTTAGGGTTAGGGTAGGGGTTAGGGTTAGGGTACGCGTTAGGGTTAGGGTAGTTATTAAACCTATCCCACTCCCTAGATACCCCTTAGCACGTCAAGGAATATTATTTGGGGGTCCAGCCATGGAGAAGAGTTTAGACAGTAGGAGAAGATAAGGAACACACCCATTATCCTGAAATCACATTAGGATTCTCTTTTTAACCTGTTCCTTAATACACTAGTGCTTAGGAAATCTATTGGAGGCAGAAGCAGTCAAGGGTAGCTAAGGGTTAGGGTTAGGTTTAGGTTTAGGGTTAGGGTTATGGTTAGGGTTAGGTACGGCTTAGTGTACGGGTTCGGGTACGGGTTTTGTTATGGCGTAGGGTATGGGTTAGGGTTAGGGTTAGGGTTAGTTTGAGGGTTAGGGCTCGGTTTAGGTTACGGGTTAGGATTAGGGTACGTCTTAGGGTTAGGGTAGAGGTTAGGGTTAGGGTACGCGTTAGGGTTAGGGTAGTTATTAAACCTATCCCACTCTCTAGATACCCCTTAGCACGTCAAGGAATATTATTTGGGTGTCCAGCCATGGAGAAGAGTTTAGACACTAGGAGAAGATAAGGAACACACCCATTATCAAGAAATCACATTAGGATTCTCTTTTTAACCTGTTCCTTAAAACACTAGTGCTTAGGAAATCTATTGGAGGCAGAAGCAGTCAAGGGTAGCTTAGGGTTAGGGTTAGGGTTAGGGTTAGGGTTAGCTTTAGGGTACGGCTTAGGGTACGGGTTCGGGTACGGGTTCGGGTACGGCGTAGGGTATGGGTTAGGGTTAGGGTTAGGGTTAGTTTGAGGGTTAGGGCTCGGTTTAGGGTACGGGTTAGGATTAGGGTACGTGTTAGGGTTAGGGTACGCATTAGGGTTAGGGTAGTTATTAAACCTATCCCACTCTCTAGATACCCCTTAGCACGTCAAGGAATATTATTTGGGTGTCCAGCCATGGAGAAGTGTTTAGACACTAGGAGAAGATAAGGAACACACCCATTATCAAGAAATCACATTAGGATTCTCTTTTTAACCTGTTCCTTAAAACACTAGTGCTTAGGAAATCTATTGGAGGCAGAAGCAGTCAAGGGTAGCTTAGGGTTAGGGTTAGGTTTAGGGTTAGGGTTAGGGTTAGGGTACGGCTTAGGGTACGGTTTCGGGTACGGGTTCGTGTACGGCGTAGGGTATGGGTTAGGGTTAGGTTTAGTTTGAAGGTTAGGGCTCGGTTTAGGGTACGGGTTAGGATTAGGGTACGTGTTAGGGTTAGGGTAGGGGTTAGGGTTAGGGTACGCGTTAGGGTTAGGGTAGTTATTAAACCTATCCCACTCTCTAGATACCCCTTAGCACGTCAAGGAATATTTTTTGGGGGTCCAGCCATGGAGAAGAGTTTAGACACTAGGAGAAGATAAAGAACACACCCATTATCAAGAAATCACATTAGGATTCTCTTTTTAACCTGTTCCTTAAAACACTAGTGCTTAGGAAATCTATTGGAGGCAGAAGCAGTAAAGGGTAGCTTAGGGTTAGGGTTAGGGTTAGGGCTAGGGTTAGGACACGGCTTAGGGTACGGGTTCGGGTACGGGTTCGTGTTCGGCGTAGGGTATGGGTTTGGGTTAGGGTTAGGGTTAGTTTGAAGTTTAGGGCTCGGTTTAGGGTACGGGTTAGGATTAGGGTTCGTGTTAGGGTTAGGGTAGGGGTTAGGGTTAGGGTACGCGTTAGGGTTAGGGTAGTTATTAAACCTATCCCACTCTCTAGATACCCCTTAGCACGTCAAGGAATATTATTTGGGGGTCCAGCCATGGAGAAGAGTTTAGACACTAGGAGAAGATAAGGAACACACCCATTATCAAGAAATCACATTAGGATTCTCTTTTTTACCTGTTCCTTAAAACACTAGTGCTTAGGAAATCTATTGGAGTCAGAAGCAGTCAAGGGTAGCTTAGGGTTAGGGTTAGGGTTAGGGTACGGCTTAGGGTACGGGTTCGGGTACGGGTTCGGGTACGGGTTCGGGTACGGCGTAGGGTATGGGTTAGGTTTAGGGTTAGGGTTAGTTTGAGGGTTAGGGCTCGGTTTAGGTTACGGGTTAGGATTAGGGTACGTGTTAGGGTTAGGGTAGGGGTTAGGGTTAGGGTACGCATTAGGGTTAGGGTAGTTATTAAACCTATCCCACTCTCTAGATACCCCTTAGCACGTCAAGGAATATTATTTGGGGGTCCAGCCATGGAGAAGAGTTTAGACACTAGGAGAAGATAAGGAACACACCCATTATCAATAAATCACATTAGGATTCTCTTTTTAACCTGTTCCTTAAAACACTAGTGCTTAGGAAATCTATTGGAGGCAGAAGCAGTCAAGGGTAGCTTAGGGTTAGGGTTTGGGTTAGGGTACGGCTTAGGGTTAGGGTACGTGTTAGGGTTAGGGTAGGGGTTAGGGTTAGGGTACGCGTTAGGGTTAGGGTAGTTATTAAACCTATCCCACTCTCTAGATACCCCTTAGCACGTCAAGGAATATTATTTGGGGGTCCAGCCATGGAGAAGAGTTTAGACACTAGGAGAAGATAAGGAACACACCCATTATCAAGAAATCACATTAGGATTCTCTTTTTAACCTGTTCCTTAAAACACTAGTGCTTAGGAAATCTATTGGAGGCAGAAGCAGTCAAGGGTAGCTTAGGGTTAGGGTTTGGGTTAGGGTACGGATTAGGGTACGGGTTCGGGTACGGTTTCGGGTACGGGTTTGGGTATGGCGTACGATATGGGTTAGGGTTAGGGTTAGGGTTAGTTTGAGGGTTAGGGCTCGGTGTAGGGTACGGGTTAGGATTAGGGTACGTGTTAGGGTTAGGGTAGGGGTTAGGGTTAGGGTACGCGTTAGGGTTAGGGTAGTTATTAAACCTATCCCACTCTCTAGATACCCCTTAGCACGTCAAGGAATATTATTTGGGTGTCCAGCCATGGAGAAGAGTTTAGACACTAGGAGAAGATAAGGAACACACCCATTATCAAGAAATCACATTAGGATTCTCTTTTTAACCTGTTCCTTAAAACACTAGTGCTTAGGAAATCTATTGGAGGCAGAAGCAGTCAAGGGTAGCTTAGGGTTAGGGTTAGGGTTAGGGTTAGGGTTAGGGTACGGCTTAGGGTACGGGTTCGGGTACGGGTTCGGGTACGGCGTAGGGTATGGGTTAGGGTTAGGGTTAGGGTTAGTTTGAGGGTTAGGGCTCGGTTTAGGATACGGGTTAGGATTAGGGTACGTGTTAGGGTTAGGGTACGCGTTAGGGTTAGGGTAGTTATTAAACCTATCCCACTCTCTAGATACCCCTTAGCACGTCAAGGAATATTATTTGGGTGTCCAGCCATGGAGAAGAGTTTAGACACTAGGAGAAGATAAGGAACACACCCATTATCAAGAAATCACATTAGGATTATCTTTTTAACCTGTTCCTTAAAACACTAGTGCTTAGGAAATCTATTGGAGGCAGAAGCAGTCAAGGGTAGCTTAGGGTTAGGGTTAGGTTTAGGGTTAGGGTTAGGGTTAGGGTACGGCTTAGGGTACGGTTTCGGGTACGGGTTCGTGTACGGCGTAGGGTATGGGTTAGGGTTAGGGTTAGTTTGAAGGTTAGGGCTCGGTTTAGGGTACGGGTTAGGATTAGGGTACGTGTTAGGGTTAGGGTAGGGGTTAGGGTTAGGGTACGCGTTAGGGTTAGGGTAGTTATTAAACCTATCCCACTCTCTAGATACCCCTTAGCACGTCAAGGAATATTATTTGGGGGTCCAGCCATGGAGAAGAGTTTAGACACTAGGAGAAGATAAGGAACACACCCATTATCAAGAAATCACATTAGGATTCTCTTTTTAACCTGTTCCTTAAAACACTAGTGCTTAGGAAATCTATTGGAGGCAGAAGCAGTCAAGGGTAGCTTAGGGTTAGGGTTAGGGTTAGGGTACGGCTTAGGGTACGGGTTCGGGTACGGGTTCGGTTACGGGTTCGGGTACGGCGTAGGGTATGGGTTAGGTTTAGGGTTAGGGTTAGTTTGAGGGTTAGGGCTCGGTTTAGGTTACGGGTTAGGATTAGGGTACGTGTTAGGGTGGGGGTAGGGGTTAGGGTTAGGGTACGCGTTAGGGTTAGGGTAGTTATTAAACCTATCCCACTCTCTACATACCCCTTAGCACGTCAAGGAATATTATTTGGGGGTCCAGCCATGGAGAAGAGTTTAGACACTTGGAGAAGATAAGGAACACACCCATTATCCTGAAATCACATTAGGATTCTCTTTTTAACCTGTTCCTTAAAACACTAGTGCTTAGGAAATCTATTGGAGGCAGAAGCAGTCAAGGGTAGCTTAGGGTTAGGGTTAGGGTTAGGGTACGGCTTAGGGTACGGGTTCGGGTACGGGTTCGGGTACGGGTTCGGGTACGGCGTAGGGTATGGGTTAGGTTTAGGGTTAGGGTTAGTTTGAGGGTTAGGGCTCGGTTTAGGTTACGGGTTAGGATTAGGGTACGTGTTAGGGTTAGGGTAGGGGTTAGGGTTAGGGTACGCGATAGGGTTAGGGTAGTTATTAAACCTATCCCACACTCTAGATACCCCTTAGCACGTCAAGGAATATTATTTGGGGGTCCAGCCATGGAGAAGAGTTTAGACACTAGGAGAAGATAAGGAACACACCCATTATCAAGAAATCACATTAGGATTCTCTTTTTAACCTGTTCCTTAAAACACTAGTGCTTAGGAAATCTATTGGAGGCAGAAGCAGTCAAGGGTAGCTTAGGGTTAGGGTTAGGGTTAGGGTACGGCTTAGGGTACGGGTTCGGGTACGGGTTCGTGTACGCTGTAGGGTATGGGTTAGGGTTAGGGTTAGGGTTAGTTTGAAGGTTAGGGCTCGGTTTAGGGTACGGGTTAGGATTAGGGTTCGTGTTAGGGTTAGGGTAGGGGTTAGGGTTAGGGTACGCGTTAGGGTTAGGGTAGTTATTAAACCTATCCCACTCTCTAGATACCCCATAGCACGTCAAGGAATATTATTTGGGGGTCCAGCCATGGAGAAGAGTTTAGACACTAGGAGAAGATAAGGAACACACCCATTATCAAGAAATCACATTAGGATTCTCTTTTTAACCTGTTCCTTAAAACACTAGTGCTTAGGAAATCTATTGGAGGCAAAAGCAGTCAAGGGTAGATTAAGGTTAGGGTTAGGGTTAGGGCTAGTGTTAGGACACGGCTTAGGTTACGGGTTCGGGTACGGTTTCGTGTACGGCGTACGGTATGGGTTTGGGTTAGGGTTAGGGTTAGTTTGAAGGTTAGGGCTCGGTTTAGGGTACGAGTTAGGATTAGGGTTCGTGTTAGGGATAGGGGAGGGGTTAGGGTTAGGGTACGCGTTAGGGTTAGGGTAGTTATTAAACCTATCCCACTCTCTAGATACCCCTTAGCACGTCAAGGAATATTATTTGGGGGTCCAGCCATGGAGAAGAGTTTAGACACTAGGAGAAGATAAGGAACACACCCATTATCAAGAAATCACATTAGGATTCTCTTTTTAACCTGTTCCTTAAAACACTAGTGCTTAGGAAATCTATTGGAGGCAGAAGCAGTCAAGGGTAGCTTAGGGTTAGGGTTAGGGTTAGGGTACGGCTTAGGGTACGGGTTCGGGTACGGGTTCGTGTACGGCGTAGCGTATGGGTTAGGGTTAGGGTTAGGGTTAGTTTGAAGGTTAAGGCTCGGTTTAGGGTACGGGTTAGGATTAGGGTTCGTGTTAGGGTTAGGGTAGGGGTTAGGGTTAGGGTACGCGTTAGGGTTAGGGTAGTTATTAAACCTATCCCACTCCCTAGATACCCCTTAGCACGTCAAGGAATATTATTTGGGGGTCCAGCCATGGAGAAGAGTTTAGACAGTAGGAGAAGATAAGGAACACACCCATTATCCTGAAATCACATTAGGATTCTCTTTTTAACCTGTTCCTTAATACACTAGTGCTTAGGAAATCTATTGGAGGCAGAAGCAGTCAAGGGTAGCTTAGGGTTAGGGTTAGGTTTAGGTTTAGGGTTAGGGTTATGGTTAGGGTTAGGTACGGCTTAGTGTACGGGTTCGGGTACGGGTTCGGTTATGGCGTAGGGTATGGGTTAGGGTTAGGGTTAGGGTTAGTTTGAGGGTTAGGGCTCGGTTTAGGTTACGGGTTAGGATTAGGGTACGTCTTAGGGTTAGGGCAGAGGTTAGGGTTAGGGTACGCGTTAGGGTTAGGGTAGTTATTAAACCTATCCCACTCTCTAGATAACCCTTAGCACGTCAAGGAATATTATTTGGGGGTCCAGCCATGGAGAAGAGTTTAGACACTAGGAGAAGATAAGGAACACACCCATTATCAAGAAATCACATTAGGATTCTCTTTTTAACCTGTTCCTTAAAACACTAGTGCTTAGGAAATCTATTGGAGGCAGAAGCAGTCAAGGGTAGCTTAGGGTTAGGGTTAGGGTTAGGGTACGGCTTAGGGTACGGGTTCGGGTACGGGTTCGGGTACGGCGTAGGGTATGGGTTAGGTTTAGGGTTAGGGTTAGTTTGAGGGTTAGGGCTCGGTTTAGGTTACGTGTTAGGATTAGTGTACGTGTTAGGGTTAGGGTAGGGGTTAGGGTTAGGGTACGCGTTAGGGTTAGGGTAGTTATTAAACATATCCCACTCTCTAGATACCCCTTAGCACGTCAAGGAATATTATTTGGGGGTGCAGCCATGGAGAAGAGTTTAGACACTAGGAGAAGATAAGGAACACACCCATTATCAATAAATCACATTAGGATTCTCTTTTTAACCTGTTCCTTAAAACACTAGTGCTTAGGAAATCTATTGGAGGCAGAAGCAGTCAAGGGTAGCTTAGGGTTAGGGTTTGGGTTAGGGTACGGCTTAGGGTACGGGTTCGGGTACGGGTTCGGGTACGCGTTTGGGTATGGCGTAGGATATGGGTTAAGGTTAGGGTTAGTTTGAGGGTTAGGGCTCGGTTTAGGGTACGGGTTAGGATTAGGGTACGTCTTAGGGTAGGGTAGGGGTTAGGGTTAGGGTACGCGTTAGGGTTAGGGTAGTTATTAAACCTATCCCACACTCTAGATACCCCTTAGCACGTCAAGGAATATTATTTGGGGGTCCAGCCATGGAGAAGAGTTTAGACACTAGGAGAAGATAAGGAACACACCCATTATCAAGAAATCACATTAGGATTCTCTTTTTAACCTGTTCCTTAAAACACTAGTGCTTAGGAAATCTATTGGAGGCAGAAGCAGTCAAGGGTAGCTTAGGATTAGGGTTAGGGTTAGGGTACGGCTTAGGGTACGGGTTCGGGTACGGGTTCGTGTACGGCGTAGCGTATGGGTTAGGGTTAGGGTTAGGGTTAGTTTGAAGGTTAGGGCTCGGTTTAGGGTACGGGTTAGGATTAGGGTTCGTGTTAGGGTTAGGGTCGGGGTTAGGGTTAGGGTACGCGTTAGGGTTAGGGTAGTTATTAAACCTATCCCACTCCCTAGATACCCCTTAGCACGTCAAGGAATATTATTTGGGGGTCCAGCCATGGAGAAGAGTTTAGACAGTAGGAGAAGATAAGGAACACACCCATTATCCTGAAATCACATTAGGATTCTCTTTTTAACCTGTTCCTTAATACACTAGTGCTTAGGAAATCGATTGGAGGCAGAAGCAGTCAAGGGTAGCTAAGGGTTAGGGTTAGGTTTAGGTTTAGGGTTAGGGTTATGGTTAGGGTTAGGTACGGCTTAGTGTACGGGTTCGGGTACGGGTTCTGTTATGGCGTAGGGTATGGGTTAGGGTTAGGGTTAGGGTTAGTTTGAGGGTTAGGGCTCGGTTTAGGTTACGGGTTAGGATTAGGGTACGTCTTAGGGTTAGGGTAGAGGTTAGGGTTAGGGTACGCGTTAGGGTTAGGGTAGTTATTAAACCTATCCCACTCTCTAGATACCCCTTAGCACGTCAAGGAATATTATTTGGGTGTCCAGCAATGGAGAAGAGTTTAGACACTAGGAGAAGATAAGGAACACACCCATTATCAAGAAATCACATTAGGATTCTCTTTTTAACCTGTTCCTTAAAACACTAGTGCTTAGGAAATCTATTGGAGGCAGAAGCAGTCAAGGGTAGCTTAGGGTTAGGGTTAGGGTTAGGGTTAGGGTTAGCTTTAGGGTACGGCTTAGGGTACGGGTTCGGGTACGGGTTCGGGTACGGAGTAGGGTATGGGTTAGGGTTAGGGTTAGGGTTAGTTTGAGGGTTAGGGCTCGGTTTAGGGTACGGGTTAGGATTAGGGTTCGTGTTAGGGTTAGGGTAGGGGTTAGGGTTAGGGTACGCGTTAGGGTTAGGGTAGTTATTAAACCTATCCCACTCTCTAGATACCCCTTAGCACGTCAAGGAATATTATTTGCGGGTCCAGCCATGGAGAAGAGTTTAGACACTAGGAGAAGATAAGGAACACACCCATTATCAAGAAATCACATTAGGATTCTCTTTTTTACCTGTTCCTTAAAACACTAGTGCTTAGGAAATCTATTGGAGTCAGAAGCAGTCAAGGGTAGCTTAGGGTTAGGGTTAGGGTTAGGGTACGGCTTAGGGTACGGGTTCGGGTACGGGTTCGGGTACGGGTTCGGGTACGGCGTAGGGTATGGGTTAGGTTTAGGGTTAGGGTTAGTTTGAGGGTTAGGGCTCGGTTTAGGTTACGGGTTAGGATTAGGGTACGTGTTAGGGTTAGGGTAGGGGTTAGGGTTAGGGTACGCGTTAGGGTTAGGGTAGTTATTAAACCTATCCCACTCTCTAGATACCCCTTAGCACGTCAAGGAATATTATTTGGGGGTCCAGCCATGGAGAAGAGTTTAGACACTAGGAGAAGATAAGGAACACACCCATTATCAATAAATCACATTAGGATTCTCTTTTTAACCTGTTCCTTAAAACACTAGTGCTTAGGAAATCTATTGGAGGCAGAAGCAGTCAAGGGTAGCTTAGGGTTAGGGTTTGGGTTAGGGTACGGCTTAGGGTTAGGGTACGTGTTAGGGTTAGGGTAGGGGTTAGGGTTAGGGTACGCGTTAGGGTTAGGGTAGTTATTAAACCTATCCCACTCTCTAGATACCCCTTAGCACGTCAAGGAATATTATTTGGGGGTCCAGCCATGGAGAAGAGTTTAGACACTAGGAGAAGATAAGGAACACACCCATTATCAAGAAATCACATTAGGATTCTCTTTTTAACCTGTTCCTTAAAACACTAGTGCTTAGGAAATCTATTGGAGGCAGAAGCAGTCAAGGGTAGCTTAGGGTTAGGGTTTGGGTTAGGGTACGGATTAGGGTACGGGTTCGGGTACGGTTTCGGGTACGGGTTTGGGTATGGCGTACGATATGGGTTAGGGTTAGGGTTAGGGTTAGTTTGAGGGTTAGGGCTCGGTGTAGGGTACGGGTTAGGATTAGGGTACGTGTTAGGGTTAGGGTAGGGGTTAGGGTTAGGGTACGCGTTAGGGTTAGGGTAGTTATTAAACCTATCCCACTCTCTAGATACCCCTTAGCACGTCAAGGAATATTATTTGGGTGTCCAGCCATGGAGAAGAGTTTAGACACTAGGAGAAGATAAGGAACACACCCATTATCAAGAAATCACATTAGGATTCTCTTTTTAACCTGTTCCTTAAAACACTAGTGCTTAGGAAATCTATTGGAGGCAGAAGCAGTCAAGGGTAGCTTAGTGTTAGGGTTAGGGTTAGGGTTAGGGTTAGGGTACGGGTTAGGGTACGGGTTCGGGTACGGGTTCGTGTATGGCGTAGGGTATGGGTTAGGGTTAGGGTTAGGGTTAGTTTGAAGGTTAGGGCTCGGTTTAGGGTACGGGTTAGGATTAGGGTTCGTGTTAGGGTTAGGGTAGGGGTTAGGGTTAGGGTACGCATTAGGGTTAGGGTAGTTATTAAACCTATCCCACTCCCTAGATACCCCTTAGCAAGTCAAGGAATATTATTTGGGGTTCCAGCCATGGAGAAGAATTTAGACAGTAGGAGAAGATGAGGAACACACCCATTATCAAGAAATCACATTAGGATTCTCTTTTTAACCTGTTCCTTAAAACACTAGTGCTTAGGAAATCTATTGGAGGCAGAAGCAGTCAAGGGTAGCTTAGGGTTAGGGTTAGGGTTAGGGTTAGGGTTAGCTTTAGGGTACGGCTTAGGGTACGGGTTCGGGTACGGGTTCGGGTACGGCGTAGGGTATGGGTTAGGGTTAGGGTTAGGGTTAGTTTGAGGGTTAGGGCTCGGTTTAGGATACGGGTTAGGATTAGGGTACGTGTTAGGGTTAGGGTACGCGTTAGGGTTAGGGTAGTTATTAAACCTTTCCCACTCTCTAGATACCCCTTAGCACGTCAAGGAATATTATTTGGGTGTCCAGCCATGGAGAAGAGTTTAGACACTAGGAGAAGATAAGGAACACACCCATTATCAAGAAATCACATTAGGATTCTCTTTTTAACCTGTTCCTTAAAACACTAGTGCTTAGGAAATCTATTGGAGGCAGAAGCAGTCAAGGGTAGCTTAGGGTTAGGGTTACGTTTAGGGTTAGGGTTAGGGTTAGGGTACGGCTTAGGGTACGGTTTCGGGTACGGGTTCGTGTACGGCGTAGGGTATGGGTTAGGGTTAGGGTTAGTTTGAAGGTTAGGGCTCGGTTTAGGGTACGTGTTAGGATTAGGGTACGTGTTAGGGTTAGGGTAGGGGTTAGGGTTAGGGTACGCGTTAGGGTTAGGGTAGTTATTAAACCTATCCCACTCTCTAGATACCCCTTAGCACGTCAAGGAATATTATTTGGGGGTCCAGCCATGGAGAAGAGTTTAGACACTAGGAGAAGATAAGGAACACACCCATTATCAAGAAATCACATTAGGATTCTCTTTTTAACCTGTTCCTTAAAACACTAGTGCTTAGGAAATCTATTGGAGGCAGAAGCAGTCAAGGGTAGCTTAGGGTTAGGGTTAGGGTTAGGGTACGGCTTAGGGTACGGGTTCGGGTACGGGTTCGGTTACGGGTTCGGGTACGGCGTAGGGTATGGGTTAGGTTTAGGGTTAGGGTTAGTTTGAGGGTCAGGGCTCGGTTTATGTTACGGGTTAGGATTAGGGTACGTGTTAGGGTTAGGGTAGGGGTTAGGGATAGGGTACGCGTTAGGGTTAGGGTAGTTATTAAACCTATCCCACTCTCTAGATACCCCTTAGCACGTTAAGGAATATTATTTGGGGGTCCAGCCATGGAGAAGAGTTTAGACACTAGGAGAAGATAAGGAACACACCCATTATCCTGAAATCACATTAGGATTCTCTTTTTAACCTGTTCCTTAAAACACTAGTGCTTAGGAAATCTATTGGAGGCAGAAGCAGTCAAGGGTAGCTTAGGGTTAGGGTTAGGTTTAGGGTTAGGGTTAGGGTTAGGGTACGGCTTAGGGTACGGTTTCGGGTACGGGTTCGTGTACGGCGTAGGGTATGGGTTAGGGTTAGGGTTAGTTTGAAGGTTAGGGCTCGGTTTAGGGTACGGGTTAGGATTAGGGTACGTGTTAGGGTTAGGGTAGGGGTTAGGGTTAGGGTACGCGTTAGGGTTAGGGTAGTTATTAAACCTATCCCACTCTCTAGATACCCCTTAGCACGTCAAGGAATATTATTTGGGGGTCCAGCCATGGAGAAGAGTTTAGACACTAGGAGAAGATAAGGAACACACCCATTATCAAGAAATCACATTAGGATTCTCTTTTTAACCTGTTCCTTAAAACACTAGTGCTTAGGAAATCTATTGGAGGCAGAAGCAGTCAAGGGTAGCTTAGGGTTAGGGTTAGGGTTAGGGTACGGCTTAGGGTACGGGTTCGGGTACGGGTTCGGTTACGGGTTCGGGTACGGCGTAGGGTATGGGTTAGGTTTAGGGTTAGGGTTAATTTGAGGGTTAGGGCTCGGTTTAGGTTACGGGTTAGGATTAGGGTACGTGTTAGGGTTAGGGTAGGGGTTAGGGTTAGGGTACGCGTTAGGGTTAGGGTAGTTATTAAACCTATCCCACTCTCTACATACCCCTTAGCACGTCAAGGAATATTATTTGGGGGTCCAGCCATGGAGAAGAGTTTAGACACTTGGAGAAGATAAGGAACACACCCATTATCCTGAAATCACATTAGGATTCTCTTTTTAACCTGTTCCTTAAAACACTAGTGCTTAGGAAATCTATTGGAGGCAGAAGCAGTCAAGGGTAGCTTAGGGTTAGGGTTAGGGTTAGGGTACGGCTTAGGGTACGGGTTCGGGTACGGGTTCGGGTACGGGTTCGGGTACGGCGTAGGGTATGGGTTAGGTTTAGGGTTAGGGTTAGTTTGAGGGTTAGGGCTCGGTTTAGGTTACGGGTTAGGATTAGGGTACGTGTTAGGGTTAGGGTAGGGGTTAGGGTTAGGGTACGCGTTAGGGTTAGGGTAGTTATTAAACCTATCCCACACTCTAGATACCCCTTAGCACGTCAAGGAATATTATTTGGGGGTCCAGCCATGGAGAAGAGTTTAGACACTAGGAGAAGATAAGGAACACACCCATTATCAAGAAATCACATTAGGATTCTCTTTTTAACCTGTTCCTTAAAACACTAGTGCTTAGGAAATCTATTGGAGGCAGAAGCAGTCAAGGGTAGCTTAGGGTTAGGGTTAGGGTTAGGGTACGGCTTAGGGTACGGGTTCGGGTACGGGTTCGTGTACGCTGTAGGGTATGGGTTAGGGTTAGGGTTAGGGTTAGTTTGAAGGTTAGGGCTCGGTTTAGGGTACGGGTTAGGATTAGGGTTCGTGTTAGGGTTAGGGTAGGGGTTAGGGTTAGGGTACGCGTTAGGGTTAGGGTAGTTATTAAACCTATCCCACTCTCTAGATACCCCATAGCACGTCAAGGAATATTATTTGGGGGTCCAGCCATGGAGAAGAGTTTAGACACTAGGAGAAGATAAGGAACACACCCATTATCAAGAAATCACATTAGGATTCTCTTTTTAACCTGTTCCTTAAAACACTAGTGCTTAGGAAATCTATTGGAGGCAAAAGCAGTCAAGGGTAGATTAAGGTTAGGGTTAGGGTTAGGGCTAGTGTTAGGACACGGCTTAGGTTACGGGTTCGGGTACGGTTTCGTGTACGGCGTACGGTATGGGTTTGGGTTAGGGTTAGGGTTAGTTTGAAGGTTAGGGCTCGGTTTAGGGTACGAGTTAGGATTAGGGTTCGTGTTAGGGATAGGGGAGGGGTTAGGGTTAGGGTACGCGTTAGGGTTAGGGTAGTTATTAAACCTATCCCACTCTCTAGATACCCCTTAGCACGTCAAGGAATATTATTTGGGGGTCCAGCCATGGAGAAGAGTTTAGACACTAGGAGAAGATAAGGAACACACCCATTATCAAGAAATCACATTAGGATTCTCTTTTTAACCTGTTCCTTAAAACACTAGTGCTTAGGAAATCTATTGGAGGCAGAAGCAGTCAAGGGTAGCTTAGGGTTAGGGTTAGGGTTAGGGTACGGCTTAGGGTACGGGTTCGGGTACGGGTTCGGGTACGGGTTCGGGTACGGCGTAGGGTATGGGTTAGGTTTAGGGTTAGGGTTAGTTTGAGGGTTAGGGCTCGGTTTAGGTTACGGGTTAGGATTAGGGTACGTGTTAGGGTTAGGGTAGGTGTTAGGGTTAGGGTACGCGTTAGGGTTAGGGTAGTTATTAAACCTATCCCACACTCTAGATACCCCTTAGCACGTCAAGGAATATTATTTGGGGGTCCAGCCATGGAGAAGAGTTTAGACACTAGGAGAAGATAAGGAACACACCCATTATCAAGAAATCACATTAGGATTCTCTTTTTAACCTGTTCCTTAAAACACTAGTGCTTAGGAAATCTATTGGAGGCAGAAGCAGTCAAGGGTAGCTTAGGGTTAGGGTTAGGGTTAGGGCTAGGGTTAGGACACGGCTTAGGGTACGGGTTCGGGTAAGGGTTCGTGTACGGCGTAGTGTATGGGTTTGGGTTAGGGTTAGGGTTAGTTTGAAGGTTAGGGCTCGGTTTAGGGTACGGGTTAGGATTAGGGTTCGTGTTAGGGATAGGGTAGGGGTTAGGGTTAGGGTACGCGTTAGGGTTAGGGTAGTTATTAAACCTATCCCACTCTCTAGATACTCCTTAGCACGTCAAGGAATATTATTTGGGGGTCCAGCCATGGAGAAGAGTTTAGACACTAGGAGAAGATAAGGAACACACCCATTATCCTGAAATCACATTAGGATTCTCTTTTTAACCTGTTCCTTAAAACACTAGTGCTTAGGAAATCTATTGGAGGCAGAAGCAGTCAAGGGTAGCTTAGGGTTAGGGTTAGGGTTAGGGTTAGGGTTAGCTTTAGGGTACGGCTTAGGGTACGGGTTCGGGTACGGGTTCGGGTACGGCGTAGGGTATGGGTTAGGGTTAGGGTTAGGGTTAGTTTGAGGGTTAGGGCTCGGTTTAGGGTACGGGTTAGGATTAGGGTACGTGTTAGGGTTAGGGTACGCGTTAGGGTTAGGGTAGTTATTAAACCTATCCCACTCTCTAGATACCCCTTAGCACGTCAAGGAATATTATTTGGGTGTCCAGCCATGGAGAAGAGTTTAGACACTAGGAGAAGATAAGGAACACACCCATTATCAAGAAATCACATTAGGATTCTCTTTTTAACCTGTTCCTTAAAACACTAGTGCTTAGGAAATCTATTGGAGGCAGAAGCAGTCAAGGGTAGCTTAGGGTTAGGGTTAGGTTTAGGGTTAGGGTTAGGGTTAGGGTACGGCTTAGGGTACGGTTTCGGGTACGGGTTCGTGTACGGCGTAGGGTATGGGTTAGGGTTAGGGTTAGTTTGAAGGTTAGGGCTCGGTTTAGGGTACGGGTTAGGATTAGGGTACGTGTTAGGGTTAGGGTAGGGGTTAGGGTTAGGGTACGCGTTAGGGTTAGGGTAGTTATTAAACCTATCCCACTCTCTAGATACCCCTTAGCACGTCAAGGAATATTATTTGGGGGTCCAGCCATGGAGAAGAGTTTAGACACTAGGAGAAGATAAGGAACACACCCATTATCAAGAAATCACATTAGGATTCTCTTTTTAACCTGTTCCTTAAAACACTAGTGCTTAGGAAATCTATTGGAGGCAAAAGCAGTCAAGGGTAGCTTAGGGTTAGGGTTAGGGTTAGGGTACGGCTTAGGGTACGGGTTCGGGTACGGGTTCGGTTACGGGTTCGGGTACGGCGTAGGGTATGGGTTAGGTTTAGGGTTAGGGTTAGTTTGAGGGTTAGGGCTCGGTTTAGGTTACGGGTTAGGATTAGGGTACGTGTTAGGGTTAGGGTAGGGGTTAGGGTTAGGGTACGCGTTAGGGTTAGGGTAGTTATTAAACCTATCCCACTCTCTACATACCCCTTAGCACGTCAAGGAATATTATTTGGGGGTCCAGCCATGGAGAAGAGTTTAGACACTTGGAGAAGATAAGGAACACACCCATTATCCTGAAATCACATTAGGATTCTCTTTTTAACCTATTCCTTAAAACACTAGTGCTTAGGAAATCTATTGGAGGCAGAAGCAGTCAAGGGTAGCTTAGGGTTAGGGTTAGGGTTAGGGTACGGCTTAGGGTACGGGTTCGGGTACGGGTTCGGGTACGGGTTCGGGTACGGCGTAGGGTATGGGTTAGGTTTAGGGTTAGGGTTAGTTTGAGGGTTAGGGCTCGGTTTAGGTTACGGGTTAGGATTAGGGTACGTGTTAGGGTTAGGGTAGGGGTTAGGGTTAGGGTACGCGTTAGGGTTAGGGTAGTTATTAAACCTATCCCACACTCTAGATACCCCTTAGCACGTCAAGGAATATTATTTGGGGGTCCAGCCATGGAGAAGAGTTTAGACACTAGGAGAAGATAAGGAACACACCCATTATCAAAAAATCACATTAGGATTCTCTTTTTAACCTGTTCCTTAAAACACTAGTGCTTAGGAAATCTATTGGAGGCAGAAGCAGTCAAGGGTAGCTTAGGGTTAGGGTTAGGGTTAGGGTACGGCTTAGGGTACGGGTTCGGGTACGGGTTCGGGTACGGGTTCGGGTACGGCGTAGGGTATGGGTTAGGTTTAGGGTTAGGGTTAGTTTGAGGGTTAGGGCTCGGTTTAGGTTACGGGTTAGGATTAGGGTACGTGTTAGGGTTAGGGTAGGTGTTAGGGTTAGGGTACGCGTTAGGGTTAGGGTAGTTATTAAACCTATCCCACACTCTAGATACCCCTTAGCACGTCAAGGAATATTATTTGGGGGTCCAGCCATGGAGAAGAGTTTAGACACTAGGAGAAGATAAGGAACACACCCATTATCAAGAAATCACATTAGGATTCTCTTTTTAACCTGTTCCTTAAAACACTAGTGCTTAGGAAATCTATTGGAGGCAGAAGCAGTCAAGGGTAGCTTAGGGTTAGGGTTAGGGTTAGGGCTAGGGTTAGGACACGGCTTAGGGTACGGGTTCGGGTAAGGGTTCGTGTACGGCGTAGTGTATGGGTTTGGGTTAGGGTTAGGGTTAGTTTGAAGGTTAGGGCTCGGTTTAGGGTACGGGTTAGGATTAGGGTTCGTGTTAGGGATAGGGTAGGGGTTAGGGTTAGGGTACGCGTTAGGGTTAGGGTAGTTATTAAACCTATCCCACTCTCTAGATACTCCTTAGCACGTCAAGGAATATTATTTGGGGGTCCAGCCATGGAGAAGAGTTTAGACACTAGGAGAAGATAAGGAACACACCCATTATCAAGAAATCACATTAGGATTCTCTTTTTAACCTGTTCCTTAATACACTAGTGCTTAGGAAATCTATTGGAGGCAGAAGCAGTCAAGGGTAGCTTAGGGTTAGGGTTACGGTTAGGGTTAGGGTTAGGGTATGGCTTAGGGTACGGGTTCGGGTACGGGTTCGGGTACGGCGTAGGGTATTGGTTAGGGTTAGGGTTAGGGTTAGTTTGAGGGTTAGGGCTCGGTTTAGGGTACGGGTTAGGATTAGGGTACGTGTTAGGGTTAGGGTAGGGGTTAGGGTTAGGGTACGCGTTAGGGTTAGGGTAGTTATTAAACCTATCCCACTCTCTAGATACCCCTTAGCACGTCAAGGAATATTATTTGGGGGTCCAGCCATGGAGAAGAGTTTAGACACTAGGAGAAGATAAGGAACACACCCATTATCAAGAAATCACATTAGGATTCTCTTTTTAACCTGTTCCTTAAAACACTAGTGCTTAGGAAATCTATTGGAGGCAGAAGCAGTCAAGGGTAGCTTAGGGTTAGGGTTAGGGTTAGGGTACGGCTTAGGGTACGGGTTCGGGTACGGGTTCGGGTACGGCATAGGGTATGGGTTAGGTTTAGGGTTAGGGTTAGTTTGAGGGTTAGGGCTCGGTTTAGCTTACGTGTTAGGATTAGGGTACGTGTTAGGGTTAGGGTAGGGGTTAGGCTTAGGGTACGCGTTAGGGTTAGGGTAGTTATTAAACATATCCACTCTCTAGATACCCCTTAGCACGTCAAGGAATATTATTTGGGGGTGCAGCCATGGAGAAGAGTTTAGACACTAGGAGAAGATAAGGAACACACCCATTATCAATAAATCACATTAGGATTCTCTTTTTAACCTGTTCCTTAAAACACTAGTGCTTAGGAAATCTATTGGAGGCAGAAGCAGTCAAGGGTAGCTTAGGGTTAGGGTTTGGGTTAGGGTACGGCTTAGGGTACGGGTTCGGGTACGGGTTCGGGTACGCGTTTGGGTATGGCGTAGGATATGGGTTAGGGTTAGGGTTAGTTTGAGGGTTAGGGCTCGGTTTAGGGTACGGGTTAGTATTAGGGTACGTCTTAGGGTTAGGGTAGGGGTTAGGGTTAGGGTACGCGTTAGGGTTAGGGTAGTTATTAAACCTATCCCACTCTCTAGATACCCCTTAGCACGTCAAGGAATATTATTTGGGGGTCCAGCCATGGAGAAGAGTTTAGACACTAGGAGAAGATAAGGAACACACCCATTATCAAGAAATCACATTAGGATTCTCTTTTTAACCTGTTCCTTAAAACACTAGTGCTTAGGAAATCTATTGGAGGCAGAAGCAGTCAAGGGTAGCTTAGGGTTAGGGTTAGGGTTAGGGTACGGCTTAGGGTACGGGTTCGGGTACGGGTTCGTGTACGGCGTAGCGTATGGGTTAGGGTTAGGGTTAGGGTTAGTTTGAAGGTTAAGGCTCGGTTTAGGGTACGGGTTAGGATTAGGGTTCGTGTTAGGGTTAGGGTAGGGGTTAGGGTTAGGGTACGCGTTAGGGTTAGGGTAGTTATTAAACCTATCCCACTCCCTAGATACCCCTTAGCACGTCAAGGAATATTATTTGGGGGTCCAGCCATGGAGAAGAGTTTAGACAGTAGGAGAAGATAAGGAACACACCCATTATCCTGAAATCACATTAGGATTCTCTTTTTAACCTGTTCCTTAATACACTAGTGCTTAGGAAATCTATTGGAGGCAGAAGCAGTCAAGGGTAGCTTAGGGTTAGGGTTAGGTTTAGGTTTAGGGTTAGGGTTATGGTTAGGGTTAGGTACGGCTTAGTGTACGGGTTCGGGTACGGGTTCGGTTATGGCGTAGGGTATGGGTTAGGGTTAGGGTTAGGGTTAGTTTGAGGGTTAGGGCTCGGTTTAGGTTACGGGTTAGGATTAGGGTACGTCTTAGGGTTAGGGTAGAGGTTAGGGTTAGGGTACGCGTTAGGGTTAGGGTAGTTATTAAACCTATCCCACTCTCTAGATAACCCTTAGCACGTCAAGGAATATTATTTGGGGGTCCAGCCATGGAGAAGAGTTTAGACACTAGGAGAAGATAAGGAACACACCCATTATCAAGAAATCACATTAGGATTCTCTTTTTAACCTGTTCCTTAAAACACTAGTGCTTAGGAAATCTATTGGAGGCAGAAGCAGTCAAGGGTAGCTTAGGGTTAGGGTTAGGGTTAGGGTACGGCTTAGGGTACGGGTTCGGGTACGGGTTCGGGTACGGCGTAGGGTATGGGTTAGGTTTAGGGGTAGGGTTAGTTTGAGGGTTAGGGCTCGGTTTAGGTTACGTGTTAGGATTAGTGTACGTGTTAGGGTTAGGGTAGGGGTTAGGGTTAGGGTACGCGTTAGGGTTAGGGTAGTTATTAAACATATCCCACTCTCTAGATACCCCTTAGCACGTCAAGGAATATTATTTGGGGGTGCAGCCATGGAGAAGAGTTTAGACACTAGGAGAAGATAAGGAACACACCCATTATCAATAAATCACATTAGGATTCTCTTTTTAACCTGTTCCTTAAAACACTAGTGCTTAGGAAATCTATTGGAGGCAGAAGCAGTCAAGGGTAGCTTAGGGTTAGGGTTTGGGTTAGGGTACGGCTTAGGGTACGGGTTCGGGTACGGGTTCGGGTACGCGTTTGGGTATGGCGTAGGATATGGGTTAAGGTTAGGGTTAGTTTGAGGGTTAGGGCTCGGTTTAGGGTACGGGTTAGGATTAGGGTACGTCTTAGGGTTAGGGTAGGGGTTAGGGTTAGGGTACGCATTAGGGTTAGGGTAGTTATTAAACCTATCCCACTCTCTAGATACCCCTTAGCACGTCAAGGAATATTATTTGGGGGTCCAGCCATGGAGAAGAGTTTAGACACTAGGAGAAGA
The DNA here is from genome assembly GCF_028021215.1 of Eschrichtius robustus. Classification (NCBI taxonomy): domain Eukaryota; kingdom Metazoa; phylum Chordata; class Mammalia; order Artiodactyla; family Eschrichtiidae; genus Eschrichtius; species Eschrichtius robustus. The sequence goes on from NW_027175420.1 coordinate 242,845, forward strand.
TAAGGAACACACCCATTATCAAGAAATCACATTAGGATTCTCTTTTTAACCTGTTCCTTAAAACACTAGTGCTTAGGAAATCTATTGGAGGCAGAAGCAGTCAAGGGTAGCTTAGGATTAGGGTTAGGGTTAGGGTACGGCTTAGGGTACGGGTTCGGGTACGGGTTCGTGTACGGCGTAGCGTATGGGTTAGGGTTAGGGTTAGGGTTAGTTTGAAGGTTAGGGCTCGGTTTAGGGTACGGGTTAGGATTAGGGTTCGTGTTAGGGTTAGGGTAGGGGTTAGGGTTAGGGTACGCGTTAGGGTTAGGGTAGTTATTAAACCTATCCCACTCCCTAGATACCCCTTAGCACGTCAAGGAATACTATTTGGGGGTCCAGCCATGGAGAATAGTTTAGACAGTAGGAGAAGATAAGGAACACACCCATTATCCTGAAATCACATTAGGATTCTCTTTTTAACCTGTTCCTTAATACACTAGTGCTTAGGAAATCTATTGGAGGCAGAAGCAGTCAAGGGTAGCTAAGGGTTAGGGTTAGGTTTAGGTTTAGGGTTAGGGTTAGGGTTAGGGTTAGCTTTAGGGTACGGCTTAGGGTACGGGTTCGGGTACGGGTTCGGGTACGGCGTAGGGTATGGGTTAGGGTTAGGGTTAGGGTTAGTTTGAGGGTTAGGGCTCGGTTTAGGGTACGGGTTAGGATTAGGGTACGTGTTAGGGTTAGGGTACGCATTAGGGTTAGGGTAGTTATTAAACCTATCCCACTCTCTAGATACCCCTTAGCACGTCAAGGAATATTATTTGGGTGTCCAGCCATGGAGAAGTGTTTAGACACTAGGAGAAGATAAGGAACACACCCATTATCAAGAAATCACATTAGGATTCTCTTTTTAACCTGTTCCTTAAAACACTAGTGCTTAGGAAATCTATTGGAGGCAGAAGCAGTCAAGGGTAGCTTAGGGTTAGGGTTAGGTTTAGGGTTAGGGTTAGGGTTAGGGTACGGCTTAGGGTACGGTTTCGGGTACGGGTTCGTGTACGGCGTAGGGTATGGGTTAGGGTTAGGTTTAGTTTGAAGGTTAGGGCTCGGTTTAGGGTACGGGTTAGGATTAGGGTACGTGTTAGGGTTAGGGTAGGGGTTAGGGTTAGGGTACGCGTTAGGGTTAGGGTAGTTATTAAACCTATCCCACTCTCTAGATACCCCTTAGCACGTCAAGGAATATTTTTTGGGGGTCCAGCCATGGAGAAGAGTTTAGACACTAGGAGAAGATAAAGAACACACCCATTATCAAGAAATCACATTAGGATTCTCTTTTTAACCTGTTCCTTAAAACACTAGTGCTTAGGAAATCTATTGGAGGCAGAAGCAGTAAAGGGTAGCTTAGGGTTAGGGTTAGGGTTAGGGCTAGGGTTAGGACACGGCTTAGGGTACGGGTTCGGGTACGGGTTCGTGTTCGGCGTAGGGTATGGGTTTGGGTTAGGGTTAGGGTTAGTTTGAAGTTTAGGGCTCGGTTTAGGGTACGGGTTAGGATTAGGGTTCGTGTTAGGGTTAGGGTAGGGGTTAGGGTTAGGGTACGCGTTAGGGTTAGGGTAGTTATTAAACCTATCCCACTCTCTAGATACCCCTTAGCACGTCAAGGAATATTATTTGGGGGTCCAGCCATGGAGAAGAGTTTAGACACTAGGAGAAGATAAGGAACACACCCATTATCAAGAAATCACATTAGGATTCTCTTTTTTACCTGTTCCTTAAAACACTAGTGCTTAGGAAATCTATTGGAGTCAGAAGCAGTCAAGGGTAGCTTAGGGTTAGGGTTAGGGTTAGGGTACGGCTTAGGGTACGGGTTCGGGTACGGGTTCGGGTACGGCGTAGGGTATGGGTTAGGTTTAGGGTTAGGGTTAGTTTGAGGGTTAGGGCTCGGTTTAGGTTACGGGTTAGGATTAGGGTACGTGTTAGGGTTAGGGTAGGGGTTAGGGTTAGGGTACGCGTTAGGGTTAGGGTAGTTATTAAACCTATCCCACTCTCTAGATACCCCTTAGCACGTCAAGGAATATTATTTGGGGGTCCAGCCATGGAGAAGAGTTTAGACACTAGGAGAAGATAAGGAACACACCCATTATCAATAAATCACATTAGGATTCTCTTTTTAACCTGTTCCTTAAAACACTAGTGCTTAGGAAATCTATTGGAGGCAGAAGCAGTCAAGGGTAGCTTAGGGTTAGGGTTTGGGTTAGGGTACGGCTTAGGGTTAGGGTACGTGTTAGGGTTAGGGTAGGGGTTAGGGTTAGGGTACGCGTTAGGGTTAGGGTAGTTATTAAACCTATCCCACTCTCTAGATACCCCTTAGCACGTCAAGGAATATTATTTGGGGGTCCAGCCATGGAGAAGAGTTTAGACACTAGGAGAAGATAAGGAACACACCCATTATCAAGAAATCACATTAGGATTCTCTTTTTAACCTGTTCCTTAAAACACTAGTGCTTAGGAAATCTATTGGAGGCAGAAGCAGTCAAGGGTAGCTTAGGGTTAGGGTTTGGGTTAGGGTACGGATTAGGGTACGGGTTCGGGTACGGTTTCGGGTACGGGTTTGGGTATGGCGTACGATATGGGTTAGGGTTAGGGTTAGGGTTAGTTTGAGGGTTAGGGCTCGGTGTAGGGTACGGGTTAGGATTAGGGTACGTGTTAGGGTTAGGGTAGGGGTTAGGGTTAGGGTACGCGTTAGGGTTAGGGTAGTTATTAAACCTATCCCACTCTCTAGATACCCCTTAGCACGTCAAGGAATATTATTTGGGTGTCCAGCCATGGAGAAGAGTTTAGACACTAGGAGAAGATAAGGAACACACCCATTATCAAGAAATCACATTAGGATTCTCTTTTTAACCTGTTCCTTAAAACACTAGTGCTTAGGAAATCTATTGGAGGCAGAAGCAGTCAAGGGTAGCTTAGGATTAGGGTTAGGGTTAGGGTACGGCTTAGGGTACGGGTTCGGGTACGGGTTCGTGTACGGCGTAGCGTATGGGTTAGGGTTAGGGTTAGGGTTAGTTTGAAGGTTAGGGCTCGGTTTAGGGTACGGGTTAGGATTAGGGTTCGTGTTAGGGTTAGGGTAGGGGTTAGGGTTAGGGTACGCGTTAGGGTTAGGGTAGTTATTAAACCTATCCCACTCCCTAGATACCCCTTAGCACGTCAAGGAATATTATTTGGGGGTCCAGCCATGGAGAAGAGTTTAGACAGTAGGAGAAGATAAGGAACACACCCATTATCCTGAAATCACATTAGGATTCTCTTTTTAACCTGTTCCTTAATACACTAGTGCTTAGGAAATCTATTGGAGGCAGAAGCAGTCAAGGGTAGCTAAGGGTTAGGGTTAGGTTTAGGTTTAGGGTTAGGGTTATGGTTAGGGTTAGGTACGGCTTAGTGTACGGGTTCGGGTACGGGTTTTGTTATGGCGTAGGGTATGGGTTAGGGTTAGGGTTAGGGTTAGTTTGAGGGTTAGGGCTCGGTTTAGGTTACGGGTTAGGATTAGGGTACGTCTTAGGGTTAGGGTAGAGGTTAGGGTTAGGGTACGCGTTAGGGTTAGGGTAGTTATTAAACCTATCCCACTCTCTAGATACCCCTTAGCACGTCAAGGAATATTATTTGGGTGTCCAGCCATGGAGAAGAGTTTAGACACTAGGAGAAGATAAGGAACACACCCATTATCAAGAAATCACATTAGGATTCTCTTTTTAACCTGTTCCTTAAAACACTAGTGCTTAGGAAATCTATTGGAGGCAGAAGCAGTCAAGGGTAGCTTAGGGTTAGGGTTAGGGTTAGGGTTAGGGTTAGCTTTAGGGTACGGCTTAGGGTACGGGTTCGGGTACGGGTTCGGGTACGGCGTAGGGTATGGGTTAGGGTTAGGGTTAGGGTTAGTTTGAGGGTTAGGGCTCGGTTTAGGGTACGGGTTAGGATTAGGGTACGTGTTAGGGTTAGGGTACGCATTAGGGTTAGGGTAGTTATTAAACCTATCCCACTCTCTAGATACCCCTTAGCACGTCAAGGAATATTATTTGGGTGTCCAGCCATGGAGAAGTGTTTAGACACTAGGAGAAGATAAGGAACACACCCATTATCAAGAAATCACATTAGGATTCTCTTTTTAACCTGTTCCTTAAAACACTAGTGCTTAGGAAATCTATTGGAGGCAGAAGCAGTCAAGGGTAGCTTAGGGTTAGGGTTAGGTTTAGGGTTAGGGTTAGGGTTAGGGTACGGCTTAGGGTACGGTTTCGGGTACGGGTTCGTGTACGGCGTAGGGTATGGGTTAGGGTTAGGTTTAGTTTGAAGGTTAGGGCTCGGTTTAGGGTACGGGTTAGGATTAGGGTACGTGTTAGGGTTAGGGTAGGGGTTAGGGTTAGGGTACGCGTTAGGGTTAGGGTAGTTATTAAACCTATCCCACTCTCTAGATACCCCTTAGCACGTCAAGGAATATTTTTTGGGGGTCCAGCCATGGAGAAGAGTTTAGACACTAGGAGAAGATAAAGAACACACCCATTATCAAGAAATCACATTAGGATTCTCTTTTTAACCTGTTCCTTAAAACACTAGTGCTTAGGAAATCTATTGGAGGCAGAAGCAGTAAAGGGTAGCTTAGGGTTAGGGTTAGGGTTAGGGCTAGGGTTAGGACACGGCTTAGGGTACGGGTTCGGGTACGGGTTCGTGTTCGGCGTAGGGTATGGGTTTGGGTTAGGGTTAGGGTTAGTTTGAAGTTTAGGGCTCGGTTTAGGGTACGGGTTAGGATTAGGGTTCGTGTTAGGGTTAGGGTAGGGGTTAGGGTTAGGGTACGCGTTAGGGTTAGGGTAGTTATTAAACCTATCCCACTCTCTAGATACCCCTTAGCACGTCAAGGAATATTATTTGGGGGTCCAGCCATGGAGAAGAGTTTAGACACTAGGAGAAGATAAGGAACACACCCATTATCAAGAAATCACATTAGGATTCTCTTTTTTACCTGTTCCTTAAAACACTAGTGCTTAGGAAATCTATTGGAGTCAGAAGCAGTCAAGGGTAGCTTAGGGTTAGGGTTAGGGTTAGGGTACGGCTTAGGGTACGGGTTCGGGTACGGGTTCGGGTACGGGTTCGGGTACGGCGTAGGGTATGGGTTAGGTTTAGGGTTAGGGTTAGTTTGAGGGTTAGGGCTCGGTTTAGGTTACGGGTTAGGATTAGGGTACGTGTTAGGGTTAGGGTAGGGGTTAGGGTTAGGGTACGCATTAGGGTTAGGGTAGTTATTAAACCTATCCCACTCTCTAGATACCCCTTAGCACGTCAAGGAATATTATTTGGGGGTCCAGCCATGGAGAAGAGTTTAGACACTAGGAGAAGATAAGGAACACACCCATTATCAATAAATCACATTAGGATTCTCTTTTTAACCTGTTCCTTAAAACACTAGTGCTTAGGAAATCTATTGGAGGCAGAAGCAGTCAAGGGTAGCTTAGGGTTAGGGTTTGGGTTAGGGTACGGCTTAGGGTTAGGGTACGTGTTAGGGTTAGGGTAGGGGTTAGGGTTAGGGTACGCGTTAGGGTTAGGGTAGTTATTAAACCTATCCCACTCTCTAGATACCCCTTAGCACGTCAAGGAATATTATTTGGGGGTCCAGCCATGGAGAAGAGTTTAGACACTAGGAGAAGATAAGGAACACACCCATTATCAAGAAATCACATTAGGATTCTCTTTTTAACCTGTTCCTTAAAACACTAGTGCTTAGGAAATCTATTGGAGGCAGAAGCAGTCAAGGGTAGCTTAGGGTTAGGGTTTGGGTTAGGGTACGGATTAGGGTACGGGTTCGGGTACGGTTTCGGGTACGGGTTTGGGTATGGCGTACGATATGGGTTAGGGTTAGGGTTAGGGTTAGTTTGAGGGTTAGGGCTCGGTGTAGGGTACGGGTTAGGATTAGGGTACGTGTTAGGGTTAGGGTAGGGGTTAGGGTTAGGGTACGCGTTAGGGTTAGGGTAGTTATTAAACCTATCCCACTCTCTAGATACCCCTTAGCACGTCAAGGAATATTATTTGGGTGTCCAGCCATGGAGAAGAGTTTAGACACTAGGAGAAGATAAGGAACACACCCATTATCAAGAAATCACATTAGGATTCTCTTTTTAACCTGTTCCTTAAAACACTAGTGCTTAGGAAATCTATTGGAGGCAGAAGCAGTCAAGGGTAGCTTAGGGTTAGGGTTAGGGTTAGGGTTAGGGTTAGGGTACGGCTTAGGGTACGGGTTCGGGTACGGGTTCGGGTACGGCGTAGGGTATGGGTTAGGGTTAGGGTTAGGGTTAGTTTGAGGGTTAGGGCTCGGTTTAGGATACGGGTTAGGATTAGGGTACGTGTTAGGGTTAGGGTACGCGTTAGGGTTAGGGTAGTTATTAAACCTATCCCACTCTCTAGATACCCCTTAGCACGTCAAGGAATATTATTTGGGTGTCCAGCCATGGAGAAGAGTTTAGACACTAGGAGAAGATAAGGAACACACCCATTATCAAGAAATCACATTAGGATTATCTTTTTAACCTGTTCCTTAAAACACTAGTGCTTAGGAAATCTATTGGAGGCAGAAGCAGTCAAGGGTAGCTTAGGGTTAGGGTTAGGTTTAGGGTTAGGGTTAGGGTTAGGGTACGGCTTAGGGTACGGTTTCGGGTACGGGTTCGTGTACGGCGTAGGGTATGGGTTAGGGTTAGGGTTAGTTTGAAGGTTAGGGCTCGGTTTAGGGTACGGGTTAGGATTAGGGTACGTGTTAGGGTTAGGGTAGGGGTTAGGGTTAGGGTACGCGTTAGGGTTAGGGTAGTTATTAAACCTATCCCACTCTCTAGATACCCCTTAGCACGTCAAGGAATATTATTTGGGGGTCCAGCCATGGAGAAGAGTTTAGACACTAGGAGAAGATAAGGAACACACCCATTATCAAGAAATCACATTAGGATTCTCTTTTTAACCTGTTCCTTAAAACACTAGTGCTTAGGAAATCTATTGGAGGCAGAAGCAGTCAAGGGTAGCTTAGGGTTAGGGTTAGGGTTAGGGTACGGCTTAGGGTACGGGTTCGGGTACGGGTTCGGTTACGGGTTCGGGTACGGCGTAGGGTATGGGTTAGGTTTAGGGTTAGGGTTAGTTTGAGGGTTAGGGCTCGGTTTAGGTTACGGGTTAGGATTAGGGTACGTGTTAGGGTGGGGGTAGGGGTTAGGGTTAGGGTACGCGTTAGGGTTAGGGTAGTTATTAAACCTATCCCACTCTCTACATACCCCTTAGCACGTCAAGGAATATTATTTGGGGGTCCAGCCATGGAGAAGAGTTTAGACACTTGGAGAAGATAAGGAACACACCCATTATCCTGAAATCACATTAGGATTCTCTTTTTAACCTGTTCCTTAAAACACTAGTGCTTAGGAAATCTATTGGAGGCAGAAGCAGTCAAGGGTAGCTTAGGGTTAGGGTTAGGGTTAGGGTACGGCTTAGGGTACGGGTTCGGGTACGGGTTCGGGTACGGGTTCGGGTACGGCGTAGGGTATGGGTTAGGTTTAGGGTTAGGGTTAGTTTGAGGGTTAGGGCTCGGTTTAGGTTACGGGTTAGGATTAGGGTACGTGTTAGGGTTAGGGTAGGGGTTAGGGTTAGGGTACGCGATAGGGTTAGGGTAGTTATTAAACCTATCCCACACTCTAGATACCCCTTAGCACGTCAAGGAATATTATTTGGGGGTCCAGCCATGGAGAAGAGTTTAGACACTAGGAGAAGATAAGGAACACACCCATTATCAAGAAATCACATTAGGATTCTCTTTTTAACCTGTTCCTTAAAACACTAGTGCTTAGGAAATCTATTGGAGGCAGAAGCAGTCAAGGGTAGCTTAGGGTTAGGGTTAGGGTTAGGGTACGGCTTAGGGTACGGGTTCGGGTACGGGTTCGTGTACGCTGTAGGGTATGGGTTAGGGTTAGGGTTAGGGTTAGTTTGAAGGTTAGGGCTCGGTTTAGGGTACGGGTTAGGATTAGGGTTCGTGTTAGGGTTAGGGTAGGGGTTAGGGTTAGGGTACGCGTTAGGGTTAGGGTAGTTATTAAACCTATCCCACTCTCTAGATACCCCATAGCACGTCAAGGAATATTATTTGGGGGTCCAGCCATGGAGAAGAGTTTAGACACTAGGAGAAGATAAGGAACACACCCATTATCAAGAAATCACATTAGGATTCTCTTTTTAACCTGTTCCTTAAAACACTAGTGCTTAGGAAATCTATTGGAGGCAAAAGCAGTCAAGGGTAGATTAAGGTTAGGGTTAGGGTTAGGGCTAGTGTTAGGACACGGCTTAGGTTACGGGTTCGGGTACGGTTTCGTGTACGGCGTACGGTATGGGTTTGGGTTAGGGTTAGGGTTAGTTTGAAGGTTAGGGCTCGGTTTAGGGTACGAGTTAGGATTAGGGTTCGTGTTAGGGATAGGGGAGGGGTTAGGGTTAGGGTACGCGTTAGGGTTAGGGTAGTTATTAAACCTATCCCACTCTCTAGATACCCCTTAGCACGTCAAGGAATATTATTTGGGGGTCCAGCCATGGAGAAGAGTTTAGACACTAGGAGAAGATAAGGAACACACCCATTATCAAGAAATCACATTAGGATTCTCTTTTTAACCTGTTCCTTAAAACACTAGTGCTTAGGAAATCTATTGGAGGCAGAAGCAGTCAAGGGTAGCTTAGGGTTAGGGTTAGGGTTAGGGTACGGCTTAGGGTACGGGTTCGGGTACGGGTTCGTGTACGGCGTAGCGTATGGGTTAGGGTTAGGGTTAGGGTTAGTTTGAAGGTTAAGGCTCGGTTTAGGGTACGGGTTAGGATTAGGGTTCGTGTTAGGGTTAGGGTAGGGGTTAGGGTTAGGGTACGCGTTAGGGTTAGGGTAGTTATTAAACCTATCCCACTCCCTAGATACCCCTTAGCACGTCAAGGAATATTATTTGGGGGTCCAGCCATGGAGAAGAGTTTAGACAGTAGGAGAAGATAAGGAACACACCCATTATCCTGAAATCACATTAGGATTCTCTTTTTAACCTGTTCCTTAATACACTAGTGCTTAGGAAATCTATTGGAGGCAGAAGCAGTCAAGGGTAGCTTAGGGTTAGGGTTAGGTTTAGGTTTAGGGTTAGGGTTATGGTTAGGGTTAGGTACGGCTTAGTGTACGGGTTCGGGTACGGGTTCGGTTATGGCGTAGGGTATGGGTTAGGGTTAGGGTTAGGGTTAGTTTGAGGGTTAGGGCTCGGTTTAGGTTACGGGTTAGGATTAGGGTACGTCTTAGGGTTAGGGCAGAGGTTAGGGTTAGGGTACGCGTTAGGGTTAGGGTAGTTATTAAACCTATCCCACTCTCTAGATAACCCTTAGCACGTCAAGGAATATTATTTGGGGGTCCAGCCATGGAGAAGAGTTTAGACACTAGGAGAAGATAAGGAACACACCCATTATCAAGAAATCACATTAGGATTCTCTTTTTAACCTGTTCCTTAAAACACTAGTGCTTAGGAAATCTATTGGAGGCAGAAGCAGTCAAGGGTAGCTTAGGGTTAGGGTTAGGGTTAGGGTACGGCTTAGGGTACGGGTTCGGGTACGGGTTCGGGTACGGCGTAGGGTATGGGTTAGGTTTAGGGTTAGGGTTAGTTTGAGGGTTAGGGCTCGGTTTAGGTTACGTGTTAGGATTAGTGTACGTGTTAGGGTTAGGGTAGGGGTTAGGGTTAGGGTACGCGTTAGGGTTAGGGTAGTTATTAAACATATCCCACTCTCTAGATACCCCTTAGCACGTCAAGGAATATTATTTGGGGGTGCAGCCATGGAGAAGAGTTTAGACACTAGGAGAAGATAAGGAACACACCCATTATCAATAAATCACATTAGGATTCTCTTTTTAACCTGTTCCTTAAAACACTAGTGCTTAGGAAATCTATTGGAGGCAGAAGCAGTCAAGGGTAGCTTAGGGTTAGGGTTTGGGTTAGGGTACGGCTTAGGGTACGGGTTCGGGTACGGGTTCGGGTACGCGTTTGGGTATGGCGTAGGATATGGGTTAAGGTTAGGGTTAGTTTGAGGGTTAGGGCTCGGTTTAGGGTACGGGTTAGGATTAGGGTACGTCTTAGGGTAGGGTAGGGGTTAGGGTTAGGGTACGCGTTAGGGTTAGGGTAGTTATTAAACCTATCCCACACTCTAGATACCCCTTAGCACGTCAAGGAATATTATTTGGGGGTCCAGCCATGGAGAAGAGTTTAGACACTAGGAGAAGATAAGGAACACACCCATTATCAAGAAATCACATTAGGATTCTCTTTTTAACCTGTTCCTTAAAACACTAGTGCTTAGGAAATCTATTGGAGGCAGAAGCAGTCAAGGGTAGCTTAGGATTAGGGTTAGGGTTAGGGTACGGCTTAGGGTACGGGTTCGGGTACGGGTTCGTGTACGGCGTAGCGTATGGGTTAGGGTTAGGGTTAGGGTTAGTTTGAAGGTTAGGGCTCGGTTTAGGGTACGGGTTAGGATTAGGGTTCGTGTTAGGGTTAGGGTCGGGGTTAGGGTTAGGGTACGCGTTAGGGTTAGGGTAGTTATTAAACCTATCCCACTCCCTAGATACCCCTTAGCACGTCAAGGAATATTATTTGGGGGTCCAGCCATGGAGAAGAGTTTAGACAGTAGGAGAAGATAAGGAACACACCCATTATCCTGAAATCACATTAGGATTCTCTTTTTAACCTGTTCCTTAATACACTAGTGCTTAGGAAATCGATTGGAGGCAGAAGCAGTCAAGGGTAGCTAAGGGTTAGGGTTAGGTTTAGGTTTAGGGTTAGGGTTATGGTTAGGGTTAGGTACGGCTTAGTGTACGGGTTCGGGTACGGGTTCTGTTATGGCGTAGGGTATGGGTTAGGGTTAGGGTTAGGGTTAGTTTGAGGGTTAGGGCTCGGTTTAGGTTACGGGTTAGGATTAGGGTACGTCTTAGGGTTAGGGTAGAGGTTAGGGTTAGGGTACGCGTTAGGGTTAGGGTAGTTATTAAACCTATCCCACTCTCTAGATACCCCTTAGCACGTCAAGGAATATTATTTGGGTGTCCAGCAATGGAGAAGAGTTTAGACACTAGGAGAAGATAAGGAACACACCCATTATCAAGAAATCACATTAGGATTCTCTTTTTAACCTGTTCCTTAAAACACTAGTGCTTAGGAAATCTATTGGAGGCAGAAGCAGTCAAGGGTAGCTTAGGGTTAGGGTTAGGGTTAGGGTTAGGGTTAGCTTTAGGGTACGGCTTAGGGTACGGGTTCGGGTACGGGTTCGGGTACGGAGTAGGGTATGGGTTAGGGTTAGGGTTAGGGTTAGTTTGAGGGTTAGGGCTCGGTTTAGGGTACGGGTTAGGATTAGGGTTCGTGTTAGGGTTAGGGTAGGGGTTAGGGTTAGGGTACGCGTTAGGGTTAGGGTAGTTATTAAACCTATCCCACTCTCTAGATACCCCTTAGCACGTCAAGGAATATTATTTGCGGGTCCAGCCATGGAGAAGAGTTTAGACACTAGGAGAAGATAAGGAACACACCCATTATCAAGAAATCACATTAGGATTCTCTTTTTTACCTGTTCCTTAAAACACTAGTGCTTAGGAAATCTATTGGAGTCAGAAGCAGTCAAGGGTAGCTTAGGGTTAGGGTTAGGGTTAGGGTACGGCTTAGGGTACGGGTTCGGGTACGGGTTCGGGTACGGGTTCGGGTACGGCGTAGGGTATGGGTTAGGTTTAGGGTTAGGGTTAGTTTGAGGGTTAGGGCTCGGTTTAGGTTACGGGTTAGGATTAGGGTACGTGTTAGGGTTAGGGTAGGGGTTAGGGTTAGGGTACGCGTTAGGGTTAGGGTAGTTATTAAACCTATCCCACTCTCTAGATACCCCTTAGCACGTCAAGGAATATTATTTGGGGGTCCAGCCATGGAGAAGAGTTTAGACACTAGGAGAAGATAAGGAACACACCCATTATCAATAAATCACATTAGGATTCTCTTTTTAACCTGTTCCTTAAAACACTAGTGCTTAGGAAATCTATTGGAGGCAGAAGCAGTCAAGGGTAGCTTAGGGTTAGGGTTTGGGTTAGGGTACGGCTTAGGGTTAGGGTACGTGTTAGGGTTAGGGTAGGGGTTAGGGTTAGGGTACGCGTTAGGGTTAGGGTAGTTATTAAACCTATCCCACTCTCTAGATACCCCTTAGCACGTCAAGGAATATTATTTGGGGGTCCAGCCATGGAGAAGAGTTTAGACACTAGGAGAAGATAAGGAACACACCCATTATCAAGAAATCACATTAGGATTCTCTTTTTAACCTGTTCCTTAAAACACTAGTGCTTAGGAAATCTATTGGAGGCAGAAGCAGTCAAGGGTAGCTTAGGGTTAGGGTTTGGGTTAGGGTACGGATTAGGGTACGGGTTCGGGTACGGTTTCGGGTACGGGTTTGGGTATGGCGTACGATATGGGTTAGGGTTAGGGTTAGGGTTAGTTTGAGGGTTAGGGCTCGGTGTAGGGTACGGGTTAGGATTAGGGTACGTGTTAGGGTTAGGGTAGGGGTTAGGGTTAGGGTACGCGTTAGGGTTAGGGTAGTTATTAAACCTATCCCACTCTCTAGATACCCCTTAGCACGTCAAGGAATATTATTTGGGTGTCCAGCCATGGAGAAGAGTTTAGACACTAGGAGAAGATAAGGAACACACCCATTATCAAGAAATCACATTAGGATTCTCTTTTTAACCTGTTCCTTAAAACACTAGTGCTTAGGAAATCTATTGGAGGCAGAAGCAGTCAAGGGTAGCTTAGTGTTAGGGTTAGGGTTAGGGTTAGGGTTAGGGTACGGGTTAGGGTACGGGTTCGGGTACGGGTTCGTGTATGGCGTAGGGTATGGGTTAGGGTTAGGGTTAGGGTTAGTTTGAAGGTTAGGGCTCGGTTTAGGGTACGGGTTAGGATTAGGGTTCGTGTTAGGGTTAGGGTAGGGGTTAGGGTTAGGGTACGCATTAGGGTTAGGGTAGTTATTAAACCTATCCCACTCCCTAGATACCCCTTAGCAAGTCAAGGAATATTATTTGGGGTTCCAGCCATGGAGAAGAATTTAGACAGTAGGAGAAGATGAGGAACACACCCATTATCAAGAAATCACATTAGGATTCTCTTTTTAACCTGTTCCTTAAAACACTAGTGCTTAGGAAATCTATTGGAGGCAGAAGCAGTCAAGGGTAGCTTAGGGTTAGGGTTAGGGTTAGGGTTAGGGTTAGCTTTAGGGTACGGCTTAGGGTACGGGTTCGGGTACGGGTTCGGGTACGGCGTAGGGTATGGGTTAGGGTTAGGGTTAGGGTTAGTTTGAGGGTTAGGGCTCGGTTTAGGATACGGGTTAGGATTAGGGTACGTGTTAGGGTTAGGGTACGCGTTAGGGTTAGGGTAGTTATTAAACCTTTCCCACTCTCTAGATACCCCTTAGCACGTCAAGGAATATTATTTGGGTGTCCAGCCATGGAGAAGAGTTTAGACACTAGGAGAAGATAAGGAACACACCCATTATCAAGAAAT